>NW_027271209.1:917500-1155000 GCF_040938485.1 Diadema antillarum | reverse complement strand
TTGAGAGACAAAAAAAAAATATGATAAAAAAATATAAAAAGTTCCCGAAGGGAAAACTAACTTTGATCTTTAAAGCACACCCCACAATAAGTGAAAATCAATTAAAGCTGTAATGTACCTTTATAAGTAAACTTAACAATTTTACTTGAAATACATGTTAAATAAAAGGTGATGAAACAATTTTACTTGAAATGCATGTTAAACAAAAAAAGTAATGAAATTTAAAAGAATACATGCTGTTATGAAATAAACTGATAGTGCGGGTAGTGATAGTGGTATAATGCGTGTACAAAGTAAACGATTTGATGATTCAGTATCCCCCTATAACCTGCGAACGCTTCTTCCTTCCTATCATGGGCCTTGAATTAAGTGAGAAATTACATATTTGAAAAGTGGAATTCTCTATATTTATCCCTGACGGCCACTGATTTGCAAAATGGATTTCTACAATATTTGCATGTATACAAATCAATGAAAAGTGGTGAAGTGACGACATAGTCGTCTTGTCTGTATGCAGTGTTCATTTTTATAATGAATTATTGTGGCTATGTCCTTGCTTTGCAAATCTTCGAAATTCCATAATTTGCACATTTTTGTTGGTTTTTAAGACATGTTACTAATCTGTTTCATTGGCTTACTCTTCGGTCATCAATGATTATTGACATTCAAACATTATGATCTTCTTATCGTTACATGTTTTAGAACAAAACGACCACAACAACAACAACACAATAAAAATTGTTGTTTATGCTTCTGTTTCATTATTTTGTGATCAAAACCAATGAAAACAGCGTCCATATTTATTAGCGAATCTCCTTCGACATGCAAGCATTTACAGATGATTAACTTCCGTTCATTCCTGCGTATCCCTGATCAACCTTACGTGATGATTTTTTAAGCTCCTCTTTGCAATCCATTCAAATTAAGTCTTTTTAAAGACTTGATGACGTCACCTTTATATTTCAACATTTTGACTCGACCATTTTGTCAGTTTATCATAAAGCTTTCCACGTTTACCCGCTTCACCTTTGAAAATATATGATACATTTGACATGTGCATATCACGTCCATGATGTCCGACCAGCAATAATCAATCTCTGCATTAATATGTTGAGTTTATAGGTCATATTGAGCTACTGCCATATCAAGTTAGACTGAGATTGTGTAGCTCTCTGAGTGTAAGTTTGAGCACGCTTAATCCTTTGCCTGCGTTGAGTGCCAATTGGTTCAGAAACTCCTATATCATTTTACACACTATTTAAAGTCCCTGGCATAGAAAGGTTAATGACAGGTGAGAAAAGCAAACGACAAACAAATTACAAATAACGTGCAGTCATCCAGGTTTTGACAAATGTACCCTCGCCAGTAAACGATTCGAGCATGCATACCATGTCAGAAGCAGTAACAAACAAGTAATTTATATTTATTTATAAAATCATATGTGCATTAAGATATAAGTATATATACATATATTGTGTCTAGGCGATTGTATGATGTATGTCAGGGCACCGTTTTATAAAAGTTGTCAGTCTCTGTCAATCACCATAGTGATAGTCAGTGACCAGAGCTTCTAAGCCAATCAAATCCGAGGAATTTACTTAAATTGTCAGAGACCGACAAACTTGTCAGAGCTCACAATTTTCATGAAACGGTGCGATTATTAGAGATCGACATAGCGGTGGCCCGTGGCACTGGGCCATCAGAAATAGATATTGGGCCACTACTTTTGAAGAACAGATATGTTTTAGTGGCTTGAATCAGGCCACCAAAAGAAAAAGTTAGTTTCGAGCCTTATATATATATATATATATATATATATATATATATATATATACCCAAGAACGGTTGAGGTCAGCTTTGGTTGTCAAACACCGGTTTCATCGACTTATGTCTTTGACGTGAAAGGGGTCGTGTTCACTGTTTACTGCGCTTTGTAGCGACTACTTATGAGAGCCCGACGGAGAGGCTTAACAAAACACCACCCGCGCGCTTACCTGCCTACACACGCCATTGTCCCTTCTCTGTCCCGGCTTTTTACGGGGCAAATAAAACACAATTAAACGCTGAATTAAAAGCCACGTGCGAGCGAGTAATATTATAACCAATTTTCCTCGGCCCCTTACCCCTAAAGCCTTGCTATATATGAAGACACGCGAGATAGTTGGCGTACACCGCGGAGATTCAGCGAGCGTGCGCCCCGAGCTGAACGGCACACGACCCCCTTATTCTTCAGCCTCGTGGCCCCATAGCAAGTGCTTTTGTTCAGTTTTGACTTAATCACGCTAAATTCTTTCCGGGCCTTCAGATCTGGTTGCTAAGAAAATGAGAGGGGGGAAAAAGTGGAATAAGACGGTGCACCAGATTATTGAAAAGCAAGCAAGAATTAGGCACTGTTTCTGAGTCGAAATGAACTCTTGGTAAACCGATCGCAACCAGCGTAGAAAACGGAGGGAGGTTCTAAATACTCCGAAGGTGACTAACAGGCATATTTGACAGAATATAGACACAAAAAAATCAATCATCATTTTGGACCCCAAGTTAGATTGGTCTTTTTCCCCCATCGTAAGTGAGTGCGCATCACACGTAATAAACAAGCATTTTATCGTATACACAGAAGCACACAACCACACCTCCCCACACACACATGGGATGTTTATATATATATATATATATATATATATATATATATATATATATATATATATATATGTATATATATATAATGTATCACATATTACATTAAGTAATAATATGATATTGTGTATTATAATCAAAATGTATATATTATGTCTGTATACCCGAACGCACTATCATGTGTACAGTGCTCTAAGTCAGACAATCAGACTTATATCTTTGTATTGTAATGCAGTTATCTGCTATATGTATGGATAGAGAGATGGCGGGAGGAAAAAAAAGAGACGTGTTCTCTTCCTTCGTCGAAACGATTATGCCCAACTCGTCCCGCCTCGCATCTCAGTGCAGTGGGCTGTCATTCTCTGCAGTGATTTATTCATTTACCTACTGCGGACTTAATGAATTTCTGGCACTTGAAAGAACAGGTATTCCCTTACCCCCGTTGAAATGAACACTAGCCCTCTCTATATATATTCCATTCTGTCAAGTCTTTTTCCGTCTTTCTTTTCTATTTTTTTTCTGTCTTTTTATCAAATGCCTTCGTGTCCCGCGAACCATGATCAATACTTGCCGAGGTGAGAAAGGCGGCTGAGTAAACCGACGCTATGTATTCAGGTGGCGCACGAGTAGAGATAGAAGGGAGAGATGGAGAGCTATAGAGAGAGAGATGAAGGAGACTGGAGAAAGGGGTAGAAGACAGGACGGAGAGAGATATATAGTGATGTAGATGGTGACGAAGAGATAGAAGAGAGAGAAAGAGAGATCCATAGAGAAAGGGGTAGAAGACAGGACGGAGAGAAATATATAGTGATGTAGATGGCGACGAAGAGATAGAGGAGAGAGAGAGAGAGATACATAGAGAAAGGGGTAGAAGACAGGACGGAGAGAGATATATAGTGATGTAGATGGCGACGAAGAGATAGAGGAGAGAGAGAGAGAGAGAGATACATAGAGAAAGGGGTAGAAGACAGGACGGAGAGAGATATATAGTGATGTAGATGGTGACGAAGAGATAGAGGAGAGAGAGAGAGAGAGAGAGAGAGAGAGAGAGAGAGATACATAGAGAAAGGGGTAGAAGACAGGACGGAGAGATATATATAGTGATGTAGATGGCGACGAAGAGATAGAGGAGAGAGAGAGAGAGAGATACATAGAGAAAGGGGTAGAAGACAGGACGGAGAGAGATATATAGTGATGTAGATGGTGACGAAGAGATAGAGGAGAGAGAGAGAGAGAGAGAGAGAGAGAGAGAGAGAGAGAGATACATAGAGAAAGGGGTAGAAGACAGGACGGAGAGAGATATATAGTGATGTAGATGGTGACGAAGAGATAGAGGAGAGAGAGAGAGAGAGAGATACATAGAGAAAGGGGTAGAAGACAGGACGGAGAGAGATATATAGTGATGTAGATGGTGACGAAGAGATAGAGGAGAGAGAGAGAGAGAGATCCATATAGTGAAAGAGGGAGAGAAAGGAGGAGAGAGATCGGAAGAATGAGAGGGAGAGAGATAGAGAGGAGACCAAGTTAGGAAGCAGATATAGAGGAAAGTATCTGTGTGTGTAAAATGTGTGAAAATGTGTTACTAGAGAAAAAAAAAAGAGGAAATACGTTTCCAAGAAAAAAGTGGAATCAACACACGCTGTCAACTACAAGGAAAGCAGATAGTGAATGAACGAAAATCCTTATACTTTAAATTGCATTGACACACTTCTGTCTATGTCTATCTATCTATATGGATGAATGAATGCATGATATGATAACTATTATGCTAAGTGGTTTAATGGGTGGCTCAAACACTCACTACTCAGTATATTATATACCCTAATTGTCATTACCATTTTTCTAATTTCTTTTAGAATACGTAATATCAATAATGCAGCATGCAAGGTAATATTACTCGTTGTCATTTTTCATTTCATTTCCGTCAGTGAACATACAGCATATCGCCTGAGATACTCTAGATTCCAACCCAGCAATCCATTGTTTATTTTTTGTTTAGTCTTGTTTAGTTTTGGTATTGCTCTTGCCACGTTGTAGCAATTAAGTCACGTACCACACTATCCTAACCAGATTTGGCTACAATCGAGTTATTAGATGAATATAACGTTTGTAGATCAGCGCTTCGACGCCAGATCCAGATAATGATAAAAACGAGAAGAAATAGAATAAATCTGACACTAGTTACAAACTATGAATGGATCTGCATTGCTTCCGTTGCTTTAAGTCGAAATCAAATTCGGTTTGCCAACAATGCATAACAATCAATAAAGACTATAGAAAGATGTCAAACAACATCTCGTAAATAATGGTACAGATTAACATGCCACCTGAGATACTAAACAAGACTCTGTACTTTAGGAACTGTGTTGTAGGTATCACTGTATTTCATCTTTGATAATAAATTTCATATCTCGAACGAACTGAACAGAAAAAAAAAACCACACACACATAAGAAACAGATAGAGGATAAGGCGAAACTAAGATATCAGCTTCGTCAGGTTCGAATTCTGTCTTTGCATTGTCTCACCATGACTGCTTGATTTCGGTGACTTTGGGGCAGATATACTAGTGCCTCATATGACATGTGTTTTTGGATTAATGACTATATTAGGGGAAAAAATGAAGAGAGGATCATTATGTATGAAGACTTTTCTTTCATCTTTGAAGAAACCCGCCGCACCAACATTTATGATTCTCCTTCCTCGTATGATCATTTATTGTGCGTCGTTTTTAAGTTGTAATCGGCTTAATTTACCGAGCTATATCATTTTCCATTAAAACAAATCATAAATAGTACCTTCATCTAAGATTTTCCCGCTGCGCACTTAGTTTTCTGCTTTGCCCCCCCCCCCCCCCCCCCCAACTTACATCTGGAATCTAACGTCGATCTGTAGAATAAATCGTGCGTTGCATTTGGAATTCCTTCTGGTACAAATAAACAACGGCACTTCAGTTCAAATCGAACGCCCGCAAAAAGCCATAATTCCATTGTCTCCGACCAATGACTGAGAAAAATGTAGCAGCTCATTCTAGTGACCCCTGCTGTTCATCTTTATTGCATCTTATATCGGTTAGCCAAAGTATGAATAGAGGCCATGCTCACTGCCGCTGCTCCGTGATATTGCGCAGACGTTGAGGAGGTGAAGCGCGCGTACGCATTTTTAATCCCGAAGCGCACGCAGTACGACTCGACTGCAGAAGTGGGCACTTTGGGGGGAGCCGTCGCGCCAGCGCGCCTGCGAAGCAGTGGGAGATTTTGCGGGTGTTCTATGGTCCCAGCTCGATTGGTTAAAATCCTTGTTCTTGCTCAGTGTTTCATTAATACTGACATAGAACCACGCAGACCATTTTTTTTTTTTTTTGGGGGGGGGGGGGATTGTAGAAGGCGGCAATCGTCAAGAGCTATACCGTTGACTAATATTTGAATCTCCGTGAGGAATATTTTAAAATATTATTATTGCACGTCTTATTGTTCAGGGCCGAGCAGCACGTGTGGTCAATTTCCACAGCTTTTGCGGTGCAGCAGTGACCTAAAAGAACATTTGGTTAAAGAATTGCAGTTGATAAGCCAACGCATTAAATGAAGAGGAAATGTGTCTTAATGCTTTTCACGGAGACATAATCATCTCTGATTCTGTTTGGGTGCATGAATTTCACAAAGAACTCACTATATAAAATCTAGGGAAGTTTTATATATACGTCCATTTATGAACGTCTGTTCATCGTCTGCCCTGACATTTTGATATGAACTTTGGCGCCAGAAACGCATGGATGAGGTCTTAGCTGAAAGTATCCTCTGTTCACTCAATGACGTTTAAATACTTCTTGGCCTTGCTCTGAATTTCTTTGCAAGCGAAGAATGATACTTGCATTATCAAATATTCGGTTTTCCAAGTACATGTATGGCGGTAATAGAAACCCATCCTACATATAGCTTCAAATTTCAGCGCGATACGGCAGTTCATTATTAGAAACAGTTCTTTTTTTTCCATTTTCCATCTGAGAAGATGGCTGAATATTTTTATGCTCTGCACTAGCTGGTTTTCATAGAGTCTAGTTAGATGTAAGGAGGGACCACTTCACCGGGTTATATGCACCCTGGTCTTTGCGATGAATGAATCAGGGGGATCCTTTTGCACGTATGTGCGCTAGTTGTGACTCTCTCACAAACGAGACCTCCATTTTATGTCCTATGCGAGGGACAGTTATATAAGGCAGACGTTTGTCTTCTGTTTCTACTTCGATTAAAGTATGCCTCCTGCATTATAAAATTACAACAACAAGAAATGGACAGTGGCTGATCAAAACGCAGGAGGGGGCGCACCGGGCGCCCCTTAGTTTTTGTTGAAATAAAAGAAAAAGAAAAAAGAAAAGGGGCCCGTGCGCCCCCTTTATTATTTTCTTCTTCTTCTTTTTTTGCGCCCCACCCCCTTTCCGGAATTCCTGGATCCGTCCCTAATGGACATTATCTCTCTGTCCGTATGATAAGGATAGGTATCTTTAGCTGAGTTTTCTGTCTAATAGAAATCTCTGTCTTGATCTTGCTTCAATGACTTGGTGCCTTAAAGATTCATTATAAGAAATTAAAATATTTGTAATGTTGATTTCAATGTCTGAGATGCTTCTTCTTCTGCCCCAAAGTGTAATGAAATTAAATATAAGTATGTTCCTCCCGGATTTCCATAAGATCTTTCTGCAGATGACGTTTTGGTAATTAGGATAGAATAAGACCCCGAAGTGACTGATGTAAGGAAAAATCTAATTTTCGTCTGAACTTTCGTTTTGCTATGTGAAGTGTACCACACCATCTCCATGACCGAGAAACATCCAGACGAAACCTGTCAAAAGAGATGTAGATACTTTATCAATTCCTTCAGTCTAAAAGTAATCATAATCTCTTTTGGCTTTCAACCCCATTCTTCTTTCACGCACATGACGGTTATGATTCTTATGACTATAAAAAAATCAAAACAACAACAACCCCAAAGTAATCGGTGTTAGCTCTTAATTCTTACGTTAGATACCGGTACGTGATACAAAAGTGTTTGCCAAAAACGGTATGATGAGTACATGTACCTGTGTGCTTCCATTAGAATGTCGCTCTGATTCCTTGTCCGTGTTTCGGTACAGAGTCATGTTCTTGTTCAATTTTTAAAGGCAATGTTATCTACACGCGTCATGTGCTATAAAGATTGCTACAATATTTTATGTCATAATGAGGCATTGTACAAAGCCTGGATTTCACACACGGATCTTTCCTTTCTCTCTCTCTCTCTCTCTCTCTTCTCAGTGTATCTTTCTTTCTCTTTCTTCTCTCCACCAAACTTCGTCGTTCCGGTGTTTGCGGCTGTTGATCAGGAGTCATTTTCCCTTAAGGCGATCCCACACCATGCATTCGATGTCACTTTGGTATTTTCTTTTTCCCGCACGCAAATAGCTTTTCACACCATGAATGGTGCCCGTCGTCTGCTGATTGGTCAGTCTTTCTTCTCTGCGCGCAAATAGTTCACCAAAGGAAAGCTTTCGCGTCCGCATGCTTTTTTTTTTTGATTTCTATACGGAGCAATAAAATATTTCTGAAATAGATGGGTTTTTTGGCACACTTAAAAACAAACACAAACAGTCATATACACACACATACACACACACACACACACACACACACACACACACACACACACAATATCCGAACATTCGCACGCACATCATGTTAAATCATAAAATTCCAAGCACACTATCGCGGCCTCTGATAGTTCCTCGTCACACAGGACATTCGTCAAACCATGGACCCTTATACTCACAAAAAATTTCTGGTCGGACATCTATAACGGTTATCGAAATGTCTGCCGATGATATGCGTTATTTTTTTTCTTTTTTATTGTCTTCCTGATGTTGCCGGGACACAGCCAAAGTTGATAGAAAGCTTTCCTGACGCTCTCCCATGTGACACACTCACGCTTAGCAGCATCTCCATAAAACGACCTGTTTTTCCCTTTATTCACGACCATCTTACAGGTGCAGTGGATTTTTGCATCACAACACCAGCACCATTCCTGTTATACTATACTTTAACCAGTCACGCAAATCGAGTGAAAAGGCATTGGCGACTTCACGGGTTATCAACGCATACATTAGACAGGTTGCTTACTTGTTTCCAGTAACATTCACATCGATTATATATATATATATATATATATATATATATATATATATATATATATATATATATATATATATATATATGTAGATAGATAGGTTGATAGAGATGGATAACTGCAGGGCCCTAAATAGTCCACGAATATAACATCTTTCGGCCAGGTGATGGACACGGAAACAAATTTTACTAATTCCATGCCAGAACGTGAAGTCACGTGTACAATAAAGATGTGTTCCAAATCAACTAAATTTGTTGTAGGTAATCTTCTTTTCAATGATTCTGAAAGAAATATGAAGTTACATTGAAATGTTTGTCTATTATAAAACCATAGAGTACGTTTCATGTTACGTCTCAACGTTACGTTGATAATGGAGGTAGAAATCCCTTGGGGTACTAGTATGTATAGAACATAAATGTCCTCATTCTACAATTTGTCACAAAAGGAAAGTTAGAGGCTACTTTCGCGAGACCGTAGAGTTTGTATCGCTTACAGCAAGGTCCACATCTCATTATGTTTACGAAAACAATATTTACGCGATACAAGTTTCATGTTACACCTCAACGTTACGTTGATAATGGAGGTAGAAATCCCTTGGGGCAATAGTATGTATAAAACCCAAATGTCCTCATTCTACAATTTGTCACAAAAGGAAAGTTAGAGGCGACTTTCGCGAGACCGTAGAGTTTGTATCGCTTACAGCAAGGTCCACATCTCATTATGTTTACGAAAACAATATTTACGCGATACAAGTGTTATTAGCAGGTGCAATTTCTGCGACAGTTAGATAGAATGTCGTCTTCCAGCACAGTTCACAAAAGACCGACGACTTTTTGAAATGTCATATTGATCACAACGGTGCTGAGTAATATCAGATTGTTCTTGATGCAACCAAACGGAGCGCGGGCAGAAATCACTTAACTTCTGAACAAACCGTTTGAAGGGCAGACCAAGAGTCGAAAACAAAAGCCCACTTTTAGGCTCGTCGGGCAGCATGAATTGTTGATAAGGGGCTGGAGCCCACTTCAAATACTGATAAAAAAGAAAGAAAACCTCTTGCGTGTTGTACTTTTCTACCGATTGTTCACATCCACACGATGAATACACCTATGTCACTTAGCATTAGGACTTTGAGCAAACGCGCGAATCCCAATTGCAAACGTAAGACGCTTAGTACCAGAAACATGTACTTTTTTTTGTACGCGGGTGAACAATGGATTGGTTTGATTATGAATACGGTAGCCGTAGAGCGTCAATTTACATCTGAAATCAAATATTTGGTTGAGCTGAGTGAGGGGTCGCTTGTGTACTATCACGGACACATTGAAGAGTGCTTGTCAGTCTGTCTGGTGATAAGGCATGAAACGGAAATTAAATACAACTTTTGTGTGAGATTGCGTAATATGACGACTAGGAGTCGATAATCGCTACTGGCGTGTGGCGAGCGCGTGCTCTGTCCGATAAAAATGTCTCTTTCATCAATGATCAAATGTCTATTGTTTGCGTCAACGCAGTTTGTAAACACTTCCGTGGGTGTGATGGTGGCATTTGAGCTTCTCTGCAAATACTTCAGGATATTTAAATGCTCTCGACTATCTCTAAGATGTTTGGAATGAACAAAATCCATATCAACCTATAAAACCTAGCCCATATCAATAGACCACAAGCATCATCATCATCATCATCATCACCAGTAATCCTGCTCAGATCCGCATCGTACCATACCCACTTACAGTGGGACTACAGCATAGGAGCTTTCATAAACTATTAATGTTACCACCACAATTACAAAGATGATGTTTTATATGTTTTAAGCGTCTATTCTATTTCGCAGGAATGACGAAGTATGCCACGAAACACACACGACAAAATTACTATAGACAAGATATCGTCTCATCACGTTGTCAACGCCACCTCAAAGCTGGCATCTTTTAACGTTGGAATCACTTTTCCCAAGGTCTTAGACCGAAACAAGTCTCAGATAATACAACAAATGTTATGAATGAACAATCACTGACAATACGTACAAGTGTATATGAACGATTTGAGTACCAAACTGGTATCGATGTTAAAGAGACAAAGAATAAGTTTAATGCAATCTCGAAATACGAGGTAGAAGGGCGTAAATGTCATACAAAGTCGAGAGCGTTGTTTCTTCTTTTCTTCTACTCCAGGAGCAACTCGACGATGAAGTCCAACAAAACTTCCTTGTTTTGTTTCAAGCTTACACCCATTCTTAAAGTTGGACCTCTTTGATTAAAAACATTCGCTCTTATACCTAAAGCTATCTGACATGTCTGACTACAGAATTGTACACGAATAACAATGCGATCCATGATAATTCTGCATATTGGACGAAAGAAAAAACTAGTCCCCATACTGAAATCTGGAAGACTGCATCAAAATCTTCTGTTTCATGACTCAATATGAAGACTGAGACCATTCCCGTGACTAATCACATATAAATGTCATCAAATATGACGTCTCTGATATATACATAAGTGTGTTTTACTGATATCAACTCACAGAGAGAAATATAGAAGACAAAGCAACTGAAAACTGTAAAGACACATTATTTCTCACTCTTCAGAACATGTCTCTGACACAAACACATCATTCGAAATCACTCATGATCAGTGATCAAGGCACAAAATATGAAAAGTAATCATTTACATGTTCACTTTTTATGTTATGAAATATACTTTCTTAAGGCCACGTAGCTCAGTTTCTTAATGCGAAACAAAAGTAGGCCAAGAATACACCGGAAAAGCTGTGTCTAACTCGAAAAGCAACCTCTGCAGACATAGAAGGAAATTAAGACCATGAAAAGCTTATCCATTGATACAAATACATATCTCTGTAATTACATAATCTTTTCTCAACTTTGTTGAAAATAACACATATCTAACCTCTTGCCTTTTGCATAATATACTTTCTGAACAGACTAGACAGATCAAAGTAGTGGTTTAACGTGTTCTGACATACAACCAATGCAGAGAAAATAAATGCGAGAAAAAAAGCACAAGGGACAGGCCCAGAAGTATAAAAAATAGACACTTAAAATTGATGTAAGCTGTACTACAATCCATTCATATAGTGACTGCTAGTGACGTAAAACCACTGTTTCAAAAACATACAATTCTTAAATCAAACAAAGCCGGAACGCCTTACTGTAAAATGTATTAATGTTTTCAAAGAAAAAGAGTTTTAAAAAAAATATTCGTTTCTCCTTAACATTTACAGACATACCAGTTGGAAAAAAAAAACCCAACTGATCTTTCTGAAAATTTTGATCAGAAGAATTCACTGTATCGATAAACTATTCATGCAAAATTCAAGTGCAAAATTCTATTCAAAATTCTTGAGAGAACTGACAAGGACTTTGAAGCTATGCTTGTGGAATCATGTACAAACTAATTTGCTTTGCTTTTCTTTTTTAAAGGATATTTGATAAAAATCTTGAAAACGTATATCACATATTACGAAATCTTGTCCTTTTATACAAAGGAAGTTTCATACTTAATCGTGTAAAAGAAATGGCATTAAATCAAAAGAAAACAGGTCAGTGATTTAGAACCAGATCTTTCTTATTTTTTCTTTTTCTAAAAACTTTCATCGATTAAGGACAAGAAGTTGTACAATCAGAAGACGAATGCTTTTTTTTTCAAAGTTATATATACAAACATAGCCACTCGATACTCGCAAATGGAACACGCGCAACTTGCCATTTTTAGAGTCAACTGTTTGACTGTTTTAGATCACATGGTAAAAATTGTAACTTTCAACAGCAACTTGCAACAAATCACAATCTCTATCACAGAGCATAAGAAAACTTTTCAGACTTCTGTCCAAATGACATTTGGAAGGACACATAAAGTAAAAGAGTGACAATTTTGTCTGATGGCCCCGAAATAGAGTCACGATAAATCGCGGAGTTCCAGATTGCAATATCCACTCTCAAGTAACAAATGATATGGTTACAACTAAAAATCGAAATATAAAATCGTTTTAGCTCAGCTCTGCCATGAAGCCCTGAATCATCAGTTTGAAGATAAGATTGTTTTTTTCTGCCAATCTACGCAAAATGGGGGCACCTATCCACAAACGCTCACATCGCTCAAAACAGATCTTTAGGATAGTGGTTTGTCGTCGTTTCATCGTCGTTTTGTTTCAAGTATCCGGCCCATTGTCTGGGTGTGTGTCGTCCGAATTGGGTTTTGAAGCTAGGCTCTCCGCGTTCCTACCCCTTTGATGATCGGAGAATCCGCCGTTCAGTCTTAGACTTTGATTCGAAGAGTCCGTGTGACCCGTTGACGTCATCCTTAGGTTCTCTAATAAGAAAAGCAAACAATGTCGATCAAGTTACATGAAAAAAAAAGATCCATAAGAACATCTCTCCTGTGGATGATGTGATGCTGAGAGTTTCTTTCTGAGATGAAATACGCAGAAGCCATCGTGATTTCATTATTTATGGGTGATTTTTCTGTATTTTCAGAAAAGAAAATGCGTTGGGTAGTAAAAGCTTTTAAGGTCCACCACGTATTTTTTCTTGGGTACGATGTGACCCTGAAAAGAGCATACCCACTCCTGAGGTTTCGGCAAGCATGTTCTTGCCGTTTTGAAGTTTCCATTATTTGTCTTTCTCTCCAATATTATTGCATGTACTTAGGCAAACTGACGATAATATAGGATCAGACATAGGATCCCACCATTATTCTTTATCAGATAGGTTGTATCAAGTTCAAAAGAAATATAAGAAACTCTGATATTATATATTTACATCATTGCAATCTACTGCTTAATTACCAGTTATTGTAGCAGCAACACCCAAGTCTCTCGTGAAAGAGTCTTTATTTGATTCTCATTTGTTTTTGAAAACTAAATCAAACATTGCCTAAAAGCGAAGCTCAGTAAAGTTGAGAGAAAAAGAAAACGTAGTCCTGAGCACTAACCCATGACGTATATCTACGATAATCAATTTTGGATATAATTTGTTACTTTTTAATCATCGGACTGTTGACATGGACTTCAGAATTCGAAGCCTATTATACATTGAATTCATCTCCTTGTACGACAGTTTGGAAAACGGCATTGATCGAGTTACCTTGGAAGTTCAGCAACCACGTGAGGGCAGTAGATCGGTTTCCTGGACTCGCGTGGCTTGGGTGATTGCCGTTTTGTGTCGGAACTGGTAGCTGGGTTGGGATACGAGTCGGAAAAAAGGGGTGTTAGGAACTTACAGTTTATTCATTTTTACTGAACTATTCTCCGAGAAGATATAGACCTGAATAAGATGCAAATTGTTTGGATAATTTTCATGCATTTATTTTCTTTTCTTTAAAGATGGCATCTTTATGGAAACGTTAATCGGGTTGGAAGTTAAAGAAAAAAAAATTAATGATAATAAAGGGAGGGGGGAGGTATATATCTTCATTGTGACTAGAGCATTCTCGTACAAAATTACTTTGATAAGATGAAAACTGTGGGACGAAATTCACATGCGTATCTCCCATGTCTTCAAATAAAGTTACTGACATTTAAAGTCTTGGTAACACAATTATCGGATAAGAAGACTGCAATAATTCGAGAAATGAGAAAAATGAAAATCGCGGAGCTGCGTTTTATACTTTGTCATATCAACTTGAAATTATGGACAAATTTCGAACAATCACATCGTCAGAAAAGAAAAATTGGGAGGGGGAGGTGTTAATCCTTATAATCAGACGCACGTATAAGTTGGGTAAACTGCCTCAATATCAGTAATTCACTATACGATAAGGCTAAAGTACATTGATAAGATTTCCTGTTCTGCCAAAAAGAAAAAGAAATAAATGGGAAAATATCGAAAAGAAGAGGGAAAAGCGCCGGGAGAGTAGGTAAGGGCACGAAAGCAAGAAAATCACGCTACGTATCCCATGTCACACAGCGAGTTTGCACCTGTTTTGATGCTTGTCCACCAGCTGGGGGTCTGAACGAAATAACGAGTTTCACCTGAAGTAACCATCGCTCACCGCGGAGATTTGATTTGCAGTGCCGTAATTTCTTTGGGTGTTATTGTGAGGGTGTATCAGCGTTAAAAGAAAGAAAAGAGCCGAATGTAAAATTTGCTTTTTTGCCCCTTGATGCATGTAGTAATGTTGTCAAACTTTGGGAACATGATCTGTGGTTGAGTGGCTCCTCCTCTTGCATTGTGAAAAAATGGACTGTTCATTTCATTTGACTTTGTATTACTACATGAAAGATGATTTTTTGTTTTATATCCCTAAGAGCAACATCAGTTTTCCTCTCAGTTGAGTTTGTATTTTTTTGTTGTTGAAAGACTTAATGTAAGAAAACATGATTTCATGTGTTTTTAACGTAAAGTTACCAATGAATACAGCAGAAAACATCTTCCAACTCTGGTATGCACTGGGAATGCCCAAATCTAATGGGTTTTGTACCGCACACCTGAGCAGATCTAGCACTGCTTCCAACAAGCTATGCGGTCTCTTTAGATAAGACATTCATAGACAAAACCAAATGAATATCAGTTTATAACATTATAAACACACGTCCACCTTCTTTTTTATAGACGTTATTAGGGTAATGCATATATGGGCGATATCCATAAATAAATGATGTGTGTGTGTGTGTGTGTGTGTGTGTGTGTTTGTGTGTGTGTACATGTCATATCTCTAAGACGCGATGTGCTCTTGTTTTCATGGAATGATCTTCAGTAATTCTGATGAAGAATGACAATTTTAATGTCAAACGAAACATCCGTACATTCAAATGTATCAAGCTCACAAAAGCCGGTTTAAGGGCGGTTTTTCATATTCTTACTCTAAGCTAAGGTACATACCTATAGATATTATCAAAAACTTTTTTTCCCGTGCTGGAAATCGTAAAAGTCATCACATATTCCACGGAAATAAATGTACTGTGATATTTTACAGTTTCACAATAAAAGAAGAACAGACCAAACCGAACAGTGAATCATAAGTCACAATGATATTGAAATAAGGTGAAAATCACTGTTTACTCCATCAATGTCGCAGGCCACCCACACTAGATAACTTAGTAAAGCTCTAAAACTGGGTTTAATCACATTTTCTTCTCTGACGACACACCCAGTCAATGACGGTTTCACGGACAAGTGCACGCAAGCTTTTACATACACACAAACATGAATGCATGCACTATGCATTAGAAAAATATTTAGAAGAAAAGTAAACATGGATTTTGAATTAATAAACTATGTTAGAAATAGCTAAAAAATAAAACAAACAAAAGCCCACAATCAAGAAACATGATTCCTGGCCTTGTATCAATCAAAAATCCAGAATTCTTGTCGATCTCCAAAGGGAGTAAGAGAGAGAGAAAGAGAGAGGGGGGGGGGGGGGAGCGGGACTTGAATGAAAATGTAAGGCGTGAAAACATGCTGAATTAGATTTCTTCTCAGCCAGGTAAAACAAGAAGGTTCTTAGATTAACAAAGTAATCAAATCAAAGCATGTAGCAACTGTTGCAATTTTCCAACTGCGTGCGTCACGGCTTGGTGTGATGTAAAAGTATAGCCAAAGGTTACGAACTCATTTCGCCGGTCATACATACCTCGCGCCCTCGTTGATCCCACCTCATGAGTAAAAGCTTTACGACTCAGTTACTAAGTAAAAGTGCAGCTTGAAACGCCAAGCTTTAATACAGAAATGTCAAACCTTGAATCCATCCCATGTATGAATTCCACAAACCTAGAAAACAGAATCGCGGGAGTTGCGTTTCACAAAGCATAAGCCAGAGTCGCGATCTTTCATTTTTTTTCTCCATAAAACGGTGACATTATAGTCACAAACCACATGCAAGTTTGATGAGCTGACAATGTGATATCATTATGTGGCACTGACATGCAAATACATTTTTACGTTTCCATTTTATTCTTCAGTGTGATTAAATGGGGAAAACATATTGATTCGTTCAAATCTTAGTAGCATTTGCATGAGTGGTGCGACTGATATGTCTGAGTTTATATAAGATTTCTTAATTTATCTCATTATTTGTTCCATTTTTTACTGAAAAATGTACAATTATATTCGGTTTTACGCCCCTTAATAATGAAAACTTGACGTGAGGTTGCTTTTCACTTTAATGCCATGGTATTGCAAAAGTGTCGATTTTCATTACTCTCTTTTTCTTCCTTTCCACTGACTTCTGTTTACTTTCACCTACAAAATCCAATTTTTCATGAAAAGTACACATTCCATCGACTTTATCATTCCCTCTGCTTTCTGAAAGCGGTAAGTCATGTGATCTTTTGTTATACTAGAAACTGAAAATAATTATGTTGAATTTTCTTCATATTTTGTTCACGTTGTTTATATGTCCCTACATTACGTCATGATGTAGTTGTCTTCTTATCCAGCGATGACGCCACTGAGACTTTAAAAAATCATAACTTTTGAATCAATACTTGTCCGATTTTCCTCAAACTTTTACTTTGTGTGTTGTGTTCTACAATAGTTGCTTTCGCTAAATGCACATACATATTTGGGTTTTGGTTTCCTTTATAAGAGGACCACTATTGTTGACGTAGGTCCTACATCGACCGAGCGTGACATGTTGGTAAAGGATGACTGAGCATTATTGGCTGTGTTCAGACGGAGGCAGTTTTGGTCGGAGTAACTTCGGAGGAAGGGTCGGAGGAAGCTTGGTCGGAGTAACTTCGGAGGATAGGTCGGAGTAGTGCCCGTCTGAACAAGGTCGTGGTAACTTCCTCCGATCGGAGGAACTTACCACGACCTCTTCCTCCGAACGAGATACTCCTGAGTTTTCTCAGGAGTATCTCGCTACCACGACTAGCCGGTCGGAGTAAATTGCCCGTGCGGACAAGCCCTCGGAGTATCTATGAACTTACATACTTTACGACCTAGGTAAAACTTCCTGGGTCAAATCGCAATGTTGACATTTTGCGAGTACACGTGCAATTTTAACCTAGTCGATCGCGACGAAGGAATTTTTTATATAGGGCTCATGCAGAAATTTCCATCAACAAGAATGGAGAAGACAAATGGCACTGGTAAAAAACAATCACATGGTCGACGTGCGCGGCGCTACCACTTCCGGAAGTTACACCGACCCTCGCTCATAAATTGGTCGGAGTTTCTTCCCACGACCGTCGTGTGGACACAAGGGTCGTGGTAGGATATGCATTAATGTGAATATTAATTACCATGCCATAAATTTTTACTCCGACTAGAAATACGTCTGAACATGGCTACTACCACCCAACGATAAATGGACTGTTCGGCACGCACGCAGAATGTTCGTCGCGCAAAATCGTACGCATATCACTCATTAATTGACCCATTTCTCAGTGCTAGACTCAACGGTGCAAGTAGAACGAGTATTCAGAGCATCCGGGATATTTCTAGACCAGCACCATACCGTGGCTCAATCGGATTAGCGGCAATGGGGACATCAGTTAATGCCTCTGCAGTTACAACTGGCATACTTCATGAGGTGTTGTAGTATCTCAAAAGATGTGCTCCAGCTCCCGATAAGCTTAGCTAAAATAAGACTTACAAAAATGATGTCAGCTGTCTAAGCTTTATACTTAACAACGTTGATATGGGGTGTGTCAATCTGCCACCCACGTTGTATACGACAGAATTTAGTAACATAAGATATTATGTATATGTCTATGGGTTTTTTTTTTCTCTCTCTCATTTTCCCGTTTTCACTAATATTACGTTATACCTGGATACTACTTGATGCTTAAAGAAGTGGTGTTACAGCCATAATGAAATACAAAATAATGAAATATCAATGCGATGCCTGTCAAAAGAAAGAATATTTTTCTTATATAAAAAAATTAAGGCTAAATCGTTTTTTTTTTTTTTTTTGGTTAAAGATGATAGATAATAGAAGTATTGAATGATGTGCATTATGAGTGCACGGAGACAACAGAATGAAACGTATTTAAAGAAGAAACAAGGATAGCTCACATATTTCGGTGTAGGTTTCAAATGCACTTCAAGAATTCATCATGTTAAGATCCCAAATGTGTGCCTATTGTATCATGGAATTCAACCATTTCTTGTTTATCTGTCGGAAGTATTACATAATTTCTATAATTTTATGTACTATAACATTGTCATTGAATTTGTGATAATCTTTGAGCTAAAGTATTATTCCAACTGAAGATAGGTTTGTTGTAATCAATCGTCCATATTCTAAGATTATTGAACTCTAACATATCTTTGTACATCTTGACCTCCGATAAGCGAAAAAAAAATCTTGTGTGACCTTAAGTTTTACACAAGTTTAGTAATCTCAATATTTATAACATGCTATAATGAAGCAAACAGGATTATAAGGTTGTACTTTTTGTCTTTGACATGCGAATTTTATTTTGTGTGTTTGTTTGTTTGTTTGTTTGATTTCCATCTTAGAAGATGGCTGGATAACCCATATTCAGCTGCAATAGCTGGTCTTCCATGGGACTAGCTGGTTGCTAGGCGGGACTACTTGACCGGGTTAAACACCCTGCTCTGTGCGATGAATAAATGAAGCGGGATCTTTCAGGTGCATGAGGGGACGGTATGATTACGCACAACATATTGCTCAGTGGGACTCGGGAATCGAACCCAGGTCCTCTGGATCGTGAGGCACACGCGCTACCAACTGAGCTGACTCACCGCCCTTTCAAGATTTTTTTTATTCAAGATTCTTATTCAAGATTCTGATTTGCCTTCATATTTTGATATACGGCATATTAAGCTGGTCCTGCCATGGTCAAAGTTTTTGCCGTTTCCTCATTTGAAGAAGTCATAATCGAATGCAAGTATAGCGTTGCAAAGCAGTAAACATATATAGTGACTAGGTATGAATTACAGTTTCATTGCTGAACAAAACAATTTAACCCCACTTGGTCTACGTGCATACTCATTTTGTAACATTATGTTTTTGATCATTCAGATAAAAACAAATGCTGTTATATGTAGATAAACACACACAAACATACAGACACACGCACACACACACAATCAGCAGTGATGGCATTTATGGCACGATAATCGAAAAGAAATTAAACACGAAGAGGGTCCCATACTGAAGTAATATAACTCTCGCTGGTTCGCCATCTTTTTCCCTCTCTCATTTTGAAGGAAACTTAAAACATGCCAAAATACATCTCATGTTTTGCCTGACACAGCGTGATGTTATTGCATGATGCTGGGTACACATTTCGTTACAACTGAGAGGAGGGATGAGTTGAGCACGCTTCGTAATTGCCTCTAGACAACCCATAAAGGACTACACACACGCAAACACACACACACACACACACACACACACACGTTAACAAACACATGGTTTTAATCCCGAATTGCACGTAAGCACAATAATTATATTTCCCATAGCCTGTGTTATACCAGAGCATAGTGATAGTTATATTCATCAGTACAGATTTCACCTGGATAAACCTCTAATTTCGCTCATAGATTACAAAAGAAGTATACTTAACACACCTGGGCCCCGTTTTATCAAAAGATAATAATCGACTTTAAATTTTCTTACCACACAGGCTGCCATATACTTATGATAGAAATCAACTGTATAATCAAAACTCATAAAAAAGGGCCCAGGGGTCCGTTTCATGAAGTCATCACATAACACACATAACAGTCTGTACATAAACCTCAGAATGGCCAAAGTCAATTTCATGAAGTCTCTCATAAGTGTGTTTTACAAGCGACAAGTCTCTCACAAGACTTTCATGAAACGAACCCCTGGTGCACATCGAAAAAAAATAATCTTTTACATGACTTACCACTTGATTAGATCCTGGTACGAGGTGTTTGACATGTAACACTGAAGGTAAGGGTGGTCTGCTGGTCAGTAAAGGCCGGAGGGGCAGCCGCGGGTGAGGTACAGTGGTAGGGTGGACGAAGCGGAAGCCGGATGGCAGCATGGGATACGTCACTCCCTGGGGATCCAGGGTTGCCTGAACCCCGCCTACAAAAGAGATCGTCACAAAATTTCAAGCATTGAGGTCTTTGCAAAACCGTATTGAAAGGAAATCGACTTTATTTCCCCAGAGGTCTTCTAAAATAGATTTAAGACTGGTTTCAAACTGTAATGTACAAAATTTCGTGTTTTACAAAAATTGGATCCGTCAATATCTGGCAATCTATATAAACGGATCCGAACGGAAAGATGGTACATGCAAGACAAATGTATTAATATCCGATTATGTCTGGTTATAGCGAGTAAATGCACACAATGCAAAGCATATTGAGTAATCAAATCACAAAATGTTTCTCCTGCTTTTTATAAACAATTATTGGTTAGTTGGTTAAGACCCTATATATGAATTAAGTTGTCTGGATTCTTCTTCAAACACATGTAATCTAGCACATAAATCCTTCAGCAGTTCAGACTTTATGGAACTGACAAATGGAATACATTACCAGAGTCAATTATACAAATTTTGTGCTTATCATCATTAATTTTAAAGGAAACATCACGATAATACGGATAAATCGATATGTTGTGAAATGAATTCTAATTTGGCAGTGCTGTTCAAATCTGAATTAAATTCTGAAAACATCAATTCAGTTTTTAAATCCGTGATTGTATCACGATTCAATATCTATTCACATCGGATTCGATTTGTGCACATGTTTAAGTGTTATCAGGTCGGATGATGCCCCTCATCCCTTCGTATCCTTCCTGTTACCTGTCAGCCACAATTGTATTTTTCTTTATCATGTTAATGTGATTTGATTGTATGATAGCAAGATTCTTCATCAGAGTATACGACGCACATACGCGTATAGCTACATCCTCTGTCTCGTCTTGTGTGTTCACGTGCAGAAATCTCCTTTCTCTCTTACAAGAAGAAATGATATGCGAGTGACCGCACTCATCCGGTTCGCTTTATCGATTTTCTATTTGTGTCTGCTAGGTGCGTCCCAAATGCCTGCGAGTAATTTCACAGCTACGAACAGTCTGACATTCCGATTTAGTAGGTTGAAATATTTGTTACACCTGTTGCTAACGCCGCGAAATTCCACGCAATTATGAACGGGACCATACCGGGGGTGTTTCACAAAAGATTTAAGACGAACTTAAAGTTAAGGATCAAGTCATTAATTGTGGTATGGCATTTTAAGTTTCATTCTTTTAGAATTCACTTTAAATTGTTATCAAAATTTATACAAAAATCAATTCGTCACTCATTCTATTCTTTATACAAATGGCCGCATGACAAAAGTCCCCCAACTTTTCTTTTCAATTTGAAGTAAGGCTATCATTGCAGAGACACACACAGAGCATAATTATCATCATTGTTCTAAGTTGATCTTAAATCTACGATCGACTTAAATCCTTTGTGAAATACTCCCTGGATCACAACCATTCACAGGCATGAGATGTAGCCTTCATCGCAGAAAATGGACGCATGTAGTAGAAGAACAGAAATTGCTACTACCATTTGGCTACATGACGAAAGCACGAGCTAAAGTGATTTGCCCATTGCAACAAAAACAAGAAATGGGAGAAAAAAAATCGTGTGTGTTTTTTTTTTTACACGAGAGCTGTATGTTTGTTTATTTGTGTGTGTGTGTGTGTGTGTGTGTGTGTGTGTGTATTTCTTTTAGTCTTTCTTTTTCTTTAAAAAAAGGCAATTTACCAGGCTTTGTTAGTTAGTTCAGCATATTTTTAAAAATTATTGTATATGAGAACACTATACAAACTACAAGCCCTGCTTTTTAGCAGTTCCTTCCATTTCCAACACTTTTGATTCCATAAAAATTAAATTTGTCATAAAAGTCACGACAGCTACTGTATTTCAGTTAACAGTATTTTAACCTTGATTACAACTTTGTGTTAAGCAATGTAATTGTGTATTCAAATGTCTTATTACAAATGCATTTTGGTGGAAATGAAATAAATTATATGAACTTTCACCGGAAAAGCGACATGAACAAATATCATGTCATACCTCTCAAAATGAAAAACTTACCATGTCTTTAGGTGATTAAATTCATAGATCGGTAGTGTGAGGAAGTTATTAAGAAAAGGATTGTAAATAAAATAGATAACATTCAGGAAAGACTTTGCTATTTAATATGAAATATGAACAATTAAATGGAAATACTCGTGAGGTCTACAAAGTCTCGAATGTGAGTCTCCTTTTTTTTTTCTTGCCAAAGCCAGCCCTTTCATTTCGAAACAATGTTAAACAATATTTGCAATAAGTCTAAATACATGTGGATATTTCAAATGTGTATAATATTTACAGAAAAGCTGCGGAACCTTTGCGAATGAAACTCTATAGCCGAGGTTACAAAAGTGTGACACATTTAATTTGCTGAAACCCAGCCTTGGAAACGGGATACCATGTGCACTTGTCGCATTTCAACAAATTATCTCGACTACGCTAACAAGAGTGACACATAATATCACGATCTTGTTGTGCACACTGTGTAATAAGTGCGGCAGGTGAAAGGAATATACAAGGTCATAATCTTACGTGTCGCCACGAAGAGAGGCAAGATTTCTGTTTAAAGAATGTGATCGCATTATCACCCTTATCGGTTTACGTGGATGATATCATGGTAAATAATGAAGTGATATGAAACACATCAACTCGTCTTAGGACTCCTTCTTCTTCGAAAAACTAATTTTGATGCCCAGCAAGCATGTGGTTGCTTTGAAAACTACTCTGAACCTTATTCATGAGAAATCATACGAATTTAGACTACTTACTAATTTACTTAGAAAATGAAGGAAACTTTTGTGTTTACTAAGGCAAACTATCTGCGAAACTGAAGTAACAGTCCACTGTCTACATAACCATTAATACCATGAATACAAACAGGTGATATTATGTGTGCTACGACTGAAGTATTATTTCTTGTTCTGTTCCTCCAAAAGCGAAAAAAAAATCCTTATCATCTGTCTACCACATGCTTTGCAGACCAATGTGCACGAAATTATTTTCAGATCTTAAATGAACTGGTGTGTTTCACAAAGGATTTATATGATCTTAAAGTTGAGATCAATTCAAAAAATGATGTTGTGCTTTAGACTGCATCTTCGATATTCTAACTACCAAATGCTTAGTCTTTTATCTCTTTCATCATGTTCATGCAGCCATTAAAATATAACATGAAATTAGTGACAAAGAAATGTTTCATAAATTTGTTAACAATCAGAAGTGGATTATGAAAACATCAATCAAAACTGAACAGGGAAACCAATGGCATATCGTTTTAAGATGACTGTAAATCTTTTGTCAAACACCCTCAGATCTAAAATTTATCCAAGCTTCATTTGGCATGTTTTTATTGACTCTCTTTTGTGTTGTTTTGACTTTCATATTAATCCTAAGTCTCCAAATTATGTGAGAAAGGCTGTCCTTCTTAAAATTGCAGTACCATAATGTTACATCTAACAACGACAACATCATGAATGATTTATAATCAGTGCCATATGGCTGGAATACTGACCAGGAATGAAGCCGCTAGATAGGTGTTTGGAGTCCAGGGGTGCCGGCAGAGTTGACGCTGTTAAAATATCTTGCAGATATCTGATGTACGAAATAGCAGCTCTAAGAGTATCTACTTTGCTAACTCGACGACCCGCTCGATGCGGCCACGGCAACACTCTTCTCAGCTGGTCGAAACCGCAGTTGAGATGAGTAACTCGCTCTCTCTCCCTGGCATTTGCCTCTTGTCTTTTCGTTGATGATGATTCGTTGTCCGAATCGTGCTGCTGCTTCTGAAAGTCGCTACGGGTTATGGTCGCTCGGCGCGCCCGACGGCCTCGCCTGAGGATCGGGTTGCCACTCACGAGGCGCGCGGTTGACGATAAGGCAGCTGTGGATGAGTGACGACAGGTGAAAGGCACTCGCCCGGAGCTCTGGCAGGGTATGGATGCAGAGAGGTGACTGTGAACATGCAGCGGCAGGGCGGACGGAAGAAGATTAATAGGTGTCGCAAACACGGCCAGAGGTGGGAGCGGCAAAGGCACGACGGGCTGGGGATGAATCAAATGGGATGGAGCCGGCGGTATCCCCGACAAGTAGCGTGGCTCTGCCGACGATGACAGCAGAGGTACGGGCTTGATGGGTTGGCATAATGTCCCCTCATTTACATCTAAAATACAACAATTTTGAGAGGAATTTTCGGCCGACTTTCTCGACCTGTCATCGAGCAAAGATGTGCCTCTCACGTCGCTTCTACCCTCTTCCATCGACAAACTGTTTGATGTTAGCCCTAATGAATGTGGGCGAGAACCATCATAGGTACATGCGCTCATTGGTACATTTGTTACATTCTGCAGAGGCGAAAATGACACATGCTTTATGATGTACGGAAGGGATACTGCTTGATTGTCCGAATTTTGATCTTCCGAGTTAACAGGCAATGACTTTGATAGACGCAGATTTCGAATAACTGCCGGTGGCTTTTTGAATGGGTGTATCCCTTCATCACACGCATCAGATTTCTGGTCAGCTTCGCAGACGTGCAAAAATAGAGGTATTTGTTTCACGACTTTGGCCGAGGAGCTTGCGCGGTGTTCTACGTGTTCGCTGTCGCTCGAGACCGCGGAGCAGGTAGCACTGCCGTCAGATAGTCTCGAGTGTGATCCTCCCGACTTTCGAATCGGTGTTACGCCGATATCAGCGCAGTCGACGAGCTTCCGATGGGGCAAAATCGCTTCGTCTTCGTCAACCGATGACACTTCATGAATTGTTGAAATATTCAACGAAATATCTGCATTGTTTTGTAGATTTTGTTCGTTGCGCGAAGATTCAATGTTGATTCGTTTTCTTCCGTGTATAGCTCCGTTGCTACGGGATGTTGATCCTGAGAGCCGATGTACGATAGCAGCTACGGGAGCCATACCTTGCCCTTCTATCGCTTGCGATTGCTCTCCTTCATTATCGTCGTGTTTATCTCTTCTGTCATGCGATTTGGTTGAATCAGCTAGAAACGAATCATAGTCTACCCTGACATCGTCATCCGAAGGGACATCTTCAAAAGTAATTGCATCAAAATGTCTATTGTCAAAGTATGTTAAAGAATGGGCAGAGGCTGGTGCAACGGCATCATTTGAAATCGAGTTCAGGGTCATATTATATCTTGTGTGCTCGTCACCAGGGCGCGATATTGACAACGATACATTTATTGGAGTTATCGTCTGCTGCAAAGCTGACGTCACAGAGGCTGTTGAGTTGCCTTGTTGAGGACCTCCTTCACTTGTATAAGTGTTTCTAACTCCCTGTCTGAAATCTAGAGAGCCACCCGAAATGCCGCCACAAGCTTGAAGAAAATTAGAGTTATTCGAGGCGCTTACCACGCACGAACCGTTTCCTGCGGCAACGCTATGGGCACCGTGTAGGCGTGGACCGCCAGTTGCGTTCGCGCTCAAGCAATATAGATGTCCGGTCCCTGCCACCGCTTCGGACCTTTCTGTCTCGTGAAGTTGGTGTCTGCGTACTGGCACCGCCTCTACCAAACCAGTATCAAGGTTGTGAATGTAAGCCATTGGATGCGGAACACTTCGTGAGCAAGAGGAAAACGAAACATTTTGAGTGGTTGAAAACGCCATTTTGGTCAGAAATAGCTACAGGCCCGCTGTCAAACAGAAACATTAAGCTTGCACGCTCACTCTTCGATTCATGTAATGCTAATATCAACTGCATGACATGATTTCAGGCCAAAGACCCCGCGACGCTGTAAATTCCGGAGCACAAAAGATAGACTTGCTACTATTCATTCTACCTTCCACAGTAGAAGCCTATCGCTAGAACCAGAAATATTTCGAATGCGTCTTTGGATAGTCAATCTCGTCGCATTCATACAATGTAAAGTCCTCTTTCTTTCACCCTAAAACACAACGACAAACATTTACATGAATAACACGATAAAATATTTATTGTATGCATGATGCATAGACTTTCAGTATTGGAGAACTGAAGGATGCAAACCACACAGTTTGGCATCCAGATATTGCAAAACAGCTCTGACTTTAATTCCCTAATATTAACGTCCCCTTGTATACACACACATTAAATGTCGTCGTCATTTCATTTCAATGTTTTTGCCTGAGACATTAATGCCCTAAAATACTTTGTGATGAATCTTTATAAAGATAATTTTTATTACTGCCTACTGAAGATGAGTGGGTTTAGCAATGTAATATGAAAATATTACCTACAGTCTAGGATTAGTTGTGTGTGTGTGTGTGTGTGTGTGTGTGTGTGTCTGTCTGTCTGTCTGTTTTTGGGGGGCAGGTGTTTGCGTGTGTTTTGTGGGTGTGTGTGTGGGTGTGTGTTTTGGTAGAGAGCTGAAAGTGTCTTCTATTTAACTTTAAATGCAATCTTTAAATTGAACAACAGTGATGCTTTGTTATAATCTCAGTGCTTCACACTATGAACTTTTCTGAAATGTCATGGCATCAATTCCTACACTATGACCCGTCATCTGACAAATTATAGTTCATTTCTGCAGGAAAGACCTATATAGCATGCAGACCCCCGCCACACCGCGTGCAAGATAAATGTTATCTTTCCAAAACTTTTTTTTAACACACCATTGCGGCTGGCGCTGTGAATTATACAACTTTGCTGCCAGCATACAAGAAGAATAATCAAAGCGTGTCTGACTCTGGCCGTCAGAACAGAACTACCTGTGAAGAGGCAAACGTGTAGTTTGCACAGAGCATCACCGTTTAAAAGGTGCACAAGATGTTAACCCCTGCAGGTGTGTGTGACAACCGAAGGCGACGTTGAAAACTTTACACATGTATGCTCCTATAGTTATAGTGTACGTCTACTGTAGCAGCCAAGGGTGAAAATCCCACGTGGACTGAGCAAGGCATCGTCAACTCAATTGGAGAAGAAATGGGTTTTGGAGTTGTCAGAGCATGCACTGCTATCATTGTTCAAGTATAAATGTACATGTTTATCATAAAAATGGTTGATAATTCCACATTATCCTTTTCATGATTATTTTCATTCGTATTGTTATTTGTCAGATTGTTTGTTTGTTTGTTTGTTTGTTTGTTTGTTTGATTGATTGTGTATTTGTTTGTATTTTTTTTTTTTGGGGGGGGGGGGTCGTTATATCTAGTTTGGCATTTTGACAATTAACATACCCAAAATGAAGTACAGAATTATCAGAAATCTATAGTGGTTTAAGCTAATAGAGGTAGAAGAATATTCGGTTATAATGAATCGTCCCTCCCCACGCCGTTTAAAAAGAGAGAAACGCCAATTTATAATGTATATAATAGGCGTTACTTAATTGCCTATGATTTTATAGATGTATGTTTGTGTGCTTATTGAGGGAGGTGGTAGAAAGGTCTCTAAAACCTCCCTAGTTTGTATGTTTGTATGTCCCTCAGTGTGCCAGTTTGTACAATTTACAAATGAATGAGTTTAGCAAATAATGTGATTATAATAATAATAACAATAGTAATAATAATAATAATAATGATAATAGTAGTAGTAATAATAATAATAATAATAATAATAATAATAATGATAATAATATTTTTATTATTATCATTAATATTATTATCATCATTGTCACTATTATCATTATTGTTATTATCATTATTGTTATTATCATTCTTATGAATGCGATTGAATATTTTTCGTGGACTGCATAAAAATGCCTCAAAAAGCACACACGCTGACTTGATACATGTCTCATGTATGAGGTTAGGATCCGAGGTACGAGAGAGATAATAGCCTGATTGTAGTCTTCGGGCGCGTCGCTATAAAGTACGCTGTCGTGTAATCATTGTGTGCCCATGTGTCTGCTTGTATGTGTGTGTCAAACGTTACTGGAATGGAAGCTGAATTAAAACATCATGTGGTCGACAAACAGGTCTTGTTGGTGTTTCAGCAATGGACCCGAAGAATTGATAGGTGTAAATTGTTCTCATCAAATCGGGAATTACGTCCATTTTGTAAATATTTCCTGCTGCCTTACTCCGAGTTGGTATTGCAGAGGCGACGGCCCGACTTTGATCGCCCATAACACCTGTACCCCTTGGCGACTCCTAAGTACCCGGTGCGACGTCCGAGCCACAACGTGGGAGGCGGCCGCCGTTATTGCTTACGGTATTGCGTCCTCACCCTCTTCGGATTATAGAGATTTTTAAAATGTATTTACGAGAATGAAAACATGAATGGTATTTGTTCAATTTCTCGTTGCGAAATCATAACGAGATTATTCTCAAATACCCTTCCGACACTTGATAAGGAGGGAAAAAACTGAATTATCGTCATATAGTATGTTTCCATGATATATTGTTTCTCATCATCGCAGCTCCTCCCCCGTTTATTACACGATCACTGAATACTCCACTTCGTCAGCAATTATCCAACATAAGTTGCCGGATATCGAATATACGTTCACAAATTTAAAATTGAGTGCTTGTCTCCACGTGAAAATGATTTCGACTGCCCCGGGCCTCGAATCAAATTTTGATTTTGGCAAGTTTTCAGCACATTCCCTTCTTTTCGAAGTCATCGTGCGCTCAAACGCACACGCACCACGCACACACAGAAGCAAAGCGAGCACTCTACGATGCATGCAAGTACATGCATAATCACATCCTCCATATAGTGTTATATCTATGATTTTAGAATGTCGAAGGAAGATTCTGGCAATAAAATCATTCATAGAAAGCCCATGGAAATGATTGATGACTACTTTTATAAGCAATGCCACGTAGTAAAAGAAGTAAATTTTGAAATAATTTTCCTTCAAGAAGTCTGCGTTGCAACCGCGGCCGACGATGAAATATAAAAACAAAATGAATTTAAACAATTGCATTGGTGGAAATATTCTGGCTCCACTCTTCATCGTTCGTGTCTGTTCATGTAATCACTGCATGGATACAGATTAAGATCATAAAGACATGAAATTAATAATGCCCGTTCAAAACAATACGAAAAGGAACGCATATATAGGTGATTATCAGGTTATATCATAGTATGGGCATATTAATCAGTCTATGGAAAGAGAGGGATATTTAGCTCTGTGTTTTCAAGTAATGCTGCTGTGGTTCGGGTGTGTAAGAGCAGCATGCACCCATGCAGATTCCAAATGGAGGCTCTAATAAGATGACCATGACAATGCCTATACGATCATATATAACATATTTTTATCCTTGAGGTATACAGGTAGACACATACCACAGATAAATAGCATATCATCGCTTCGATGGAATTCTGTCAAAGCAAGTGTTGCGGCAGATATTAGGATTAAATCATACTTGTCTGCGTTTGCTCATCCTCTGTAACAGTTGTGATTCTATACTGAGTGTCATTAGGAGGCAATTTGACGTACACACTTTTGGTAATTATTCACACAATATACATGTTTTCTATACAGATGTGTTAGACCACGTGACATTCAGCTTACAGGAATGGTTACAGTTTGTAATTTCGAGGGGGTTATTCGGAAGGGTCGTTATTCCGAAAATGGAATAAGGTCCTTATTTTGAAGATCCGTTATTCCGCAGGATCATTATTCCAAAAATGAAATAAGGATCCTTATTATGAAGATCCGTTACTCTGAAAATTGAACAAGGTTCGTCATTCCGAAGTTTGGTTAATTCGAAAATGAAAAGAAAAAAGAAGTTAGATTACATGTTCGTTATTCAAAAATGAAATAGGGTTCGCTAATCCAAATATTTGTGGCGTTATATTCCGAAGGTTCGTTAATCCGAAAATGGAATAAGGTTAGATATTTCGGGAATGAAATATGATTCGTTATCGGTTTGTTCCGAAAAAGAGATCAGGTTTGTTTTACGCACCTTCTTTTCATTCTCGGATTAACGAATCATATTTCATTTTTTTTTTATCAACGAAACTTCGGGATAACGTATCCCATTTCATTTTCGGATCGGCGAACCTTCGGAATAACGAATAGCGAACCTTATTTTATTTTCAGATTAACGAACCTTCGGAACAACGCCACAAATAATCGGATTAACGAACCCTTTTTCATTTTCGAATTAACGAACATCAAGAAATAAGGAAACTGTTTGTTGGAACATTATTTCATTTTGGGATTAAGGAACTTTCGGAATCAGGAACATCACTCAAAGGAACCAAGTAATATAAATACATCTTGACTTGTGTTGATTCTTTCCATCATACTCTCAACATCACTTATAGGCCTATGTGGCCAAATGAATATCTAAATGCTTGTCATGTATTTCATTATAATATTTCTAATATTTTTTCTTCAGATTGCTTAGATACGTCCACCAAAAAAGAAAGAAAGAAAGAAATATATAAGTGATATCACTTGTAAATAATTGCTATAATACTAATATAATTAACAAACTAATAGGTGTTTCAAAAAACATGTCCTACTTTTGATTCTTAATAATTCAAAAACTATATATCAGATAACACTGTCGTTGATATGAGTGATAGCTGAATAGTGCACAATTTTGTTTTAGGTGGTTTAAATAATTATGAAAGCATAAATCAGTTTCATGAAATCCATGATTAATTTCACAGTTAGGTTCCAGATTTTGCTCTATTTTCAACTCTCTGTACAAAACTTTCACTTTGCACAGGGGTCAATGGGTGTGTATGGGAGTGTGTGGTTAACACTCTGACAATGGTCCTGAAGAATGGCCATGGTTTGAATGCTTCATAATTTATTCATGAGAAATTCCACTATCACAACTAGTCTTTATTCAGCCTCTGCCAGTATCTGTGTAAAGTCAAACGCCTGCCGATACTGTCGTTGAGTCGCGACAATGCTCTCCTTCACTTCTGAAAAAACGAAATTACAATGAATACCTTCTGTTTTGTCGTAAACGTGGTGACAGGAAGCAAAGAAATCAATCAGAGTATACACTTGTGTGTATGGAACCTTAAATAAATCTAGTGTGAAACAAATCGCCCCAATGAAAAATGCTGCTGAACTCTTTACCAAAAATGATCTCTGTTTATCGAAAAAAGCGACAAATTTGTCAGACTATTAGTAGACAGTTGTATTAAAATGAAGAACTAGATCATTTATGCTTATTTATATCCAAAATTTAGTGATATGTGAAGCAAAATTTGAAAATGATTGCCAGCTGGAATGAAATGTGGTGTTTCCAAGCACATGGAAATATGTGCTTATTTTTTCCATGTGCATGCATTTTACCCTTTACCGTGCATGAATTCAGACTAGCAGTGCCCAGGGCAATCCACATGAATTATTGATTAAGCATCCACGTGCCTGGGAGCGCGAGACTGACGCCTAGTCAACAGGTGGTCCAGGCATGTCCATTGTCATGGCCATTGTCAGCACACACTCACATACACATCATTGGTTCCTGTGCAAAGTTCAATTTTTGTACAGAGGGTTAAGATTTGACCAAAATCTGAAATCTTACTTCAAAATCAATTTTAGATTTATTGAAACTAATTCATGCTTTCACATTCAAATCACCTTCAACAAAATTGTTCATTATTCAGCTATTACTCATATCAATGACAGTTTTATCGGATGAATACTTATTGAACTATTAATGATCAAAAGTGGAAAATGTTTTTTGAAACACCTAGATAAAGAAATTGAAATGTATCTTCTGCTAGACTAATAAATTGCATGTTTCCTTGTTACTAATGACAGAATGATTAACAAAAGACATTGCCGGGATGCGTGCAAGTGATACGCTCGGTCTAAGAGGGAGGGGCATTCCAATGTCTTTTGTTAATCATAGTACACTTAACCAGTGATTGACAGATGGTGCCATGGACAGAATCTTGGTTTGGAAGGCTTTTGTGGGAGTATGGAAGTAAAAAAAAAAAAAAGTGGATTTTTTTATTAAAAAAATATACTGCACATATGTACATATCATTTTGGTAACATAAAGGAATGTGATGATCCGCAGGGTATTATAAATCAATACAAGTCAACATGCATTTGCACTGCAAGCCATTCTAGCCACACATAGGGCCTACAGGACAATGGAATGCACTATAGCCACACATACAGGGCTAGTTTAGCGCGGATTGGCACATAATTTTAGATCGAGTATAATTATCATAATTATTCTTCACTGTAAGGTATTGGATCCCCTTTTCATGTATATTGTATCTTGTGAAGACAGCATTTTCGAGTACTTCAGCACTGACCTGCAAGACGTCGACATCGGAACCATGTGACCTATTTCTCCTGCATGGGTGGCACCTGGCGTCAGAATAATATGTGTCATAACCTCATGTGACGCCTGAGATCTGCTCATCTTGCTGGGAACTTATGAAATTAACAAGAAGAGTGTCTCATTTCTAACATATAAACCAGAGATATTCAAAAAATGGAGAAAAAAAAAGTACGTGATAGTCTACTCTCTCAGGCTTTTCATCGAATTCTACCGTAGTCTGTCCCACTACAACGGTCCAGTATTCAGAAATAATTGCACTTATCACATTAATTTATCATCACAATCCGTACATTCATGCAACTAACAAACAGAACAAAACAACGCAACAAGCAGCAAAATAACTTTACACCAGCCACTACAATATAATACAAGAGGTGTGGTTAGGTAACAGACGTCTCGCCACGATAGGGCATGCATCACAGGACATGACGCAGGTAGAAAGTAAGTTGTTTCAGACTGCAAGAAACGCCTGTCCGGTGATCAGGAGGTCGTGGGTTCGAATCCTGCTCGAGTATGTGCGCCCATGATTTGTGTCATGGCTACTACTAAAATACTGATCAATTCAGTGCTTATTTACGTCGATGTAGGGCAATTTGTCAATCAGTTGCAAAGAAAGTTTTATTTCATAAAAAGATTGCATTCTAGAATAATCGCACACTGCTGCCCTGGATGACGTTGTAGAAAGCACGTGGAATAACAATAAGCAACAGCAGGCATAGTAACAAATCTCAAAGAAAGCGACCAAACGTGGGGGTTTAAATCACTGTAACCCTCGATATTTGCAAGTATCTCTGCATAAAACCAGCTCCTTTATTGAGTTACTGGTACATGTAAATGAAGTGGAAGGAAGAAGTCACAACAATTTAATTAAAGTTTCAAATACGATAATTTTCAAATAAAATAATAACAAAAGCAAATGTAATGTAAAATATATGAACGTAGACAATTACACTGAGAACTTAAATTGGTAGCTGGACTACAGCATTTTTGTTAGTCCGTCCTGCTGGACAAACACTTTATCCTAGCCCAGCAAGAGACAGATAGTTTAGATTTTCATTGCACATTAATTTGAAATCGGAAAAGAAAAATAAGCAAGTGCATAAACCAATACCAAACTATTTGTAACAAGCCATTGTGTTAATGGAAAAGAGAACCCCGAGATGTGTACCACTCAGTTGATTGTAAGCAAAAGAGGTAAAAGGCATAGAAAGATGGAAGGTCCTACCTCCCTCATTTGAAACGGGCTCCGTTTTCTAATTATATTTATCTTAGACGTTACCAAACATTAACGTTAACAAGACAGAATTAAGAACAGAGTTTTTCCAATTACTAGTTCGAGATAAATCAAATCTTATTGATCGTATTAAATCGTATTGATATGCAATATCTTTCTTTTTTAACTTTCAGGCGATTGTTTCTCTAAAGTGTTTGGAAGTTCATCTATACACTTAGTTAATGTTAAAATTCATAAGTCAGATCTCTGTCAATACACTTGGAAAGCAGTTATCCACGTAATTTTTAAGAATTGCAAATGCGCATTGTTCGCAATATCAATTATACAATTTTAGTCAAATGACGTATGATTATGACGTATATGCGGACAACAATACATGTATAAAGAAAATATAGAGGGAATTCCTTTAAAAAATCACATTAAACCGCTTTCAGAAAGCAGGGGGAATGATATTATTGCTACTTATTATGTCAGTATCAAAATGATGGGATGTGAAATTTTTATGAAAGTGAATTTTTGTAGCATTCCTTTGTATTTTCTTTATGTTGCTGCTTTCACTCAATCCACATTTCTCTTTGGGTTTGGGTTTCCTTTAAATCCGAATTACGTATAGTATGTCTATAGTATACCGATTAAGAAGAAAAAGTGAATCTGTATGTGCGGTGCGCATACCATGTGCCATGTCCACCAAGTTTGCTTCCTTTACATGTTCAGATCATGGGTCGTTTGGCATGTGACCCCTTGGGGATATTTGATTGGACCTACCGATTAGCAGCCCCTCCCACTGGTTCCGCTTCCGTTGAAACAAGGTTTAACGCTGGAGGGCGCTCGACCCTGCGCTTTATCAACAAACAAGCGAGGCTGGTGGTCTGCTACGGCAAACGCTCCTAGATACACCCCGGTCAAGTTGTCGCAAATCATTGCTTACGCATTCAAAAGATTACGACTTCCATATTAGACCTACTTTCTATTTACAAGCAATCCAAATGAGGGATTGTGCATACACCTAGTTCTGTCTTTGTCAATCTACGCCCACCCAGGGTTGTTTGTGAGGTGTTTCGGAATAATTAAACGCACTACAAAACGGTGAATACTCACTGTGAGTGAGTTTTGGAAAGGAAAGGTAAAGAGAGAACTTTTATCCCTTTAATAGAGATAGAGTTTTTGTAATTCAAAGCGGCTGATATGCTTCTCATTATTATCTGAGATAACAGATGAAATTTTTTAACCAGCAAAACTATCGAGGTCATTCATTTCGTAGCCTGAATCCCGTTGTTGCATGTCTGGTGGAAATAAATGGAAGACTGCAAGAGGAGCGTTTCTGTAACTAATTTCAAGAGCTCTCCGAGAGAGCAGACCTCTACCAAGCAGACGTAATTGAAATATCCCCATTTCGTAGGCAGCATCTTAACACCAACAGAGAGGTGTAGGGACATCTACAAAATACATTTGGTGAAAATATGATCATCCATTGTTGAGTTACTTGGAGATATTTATTTTTCCTATGTGACACCTGTGACCTTTGACTGCAAATTCCAAATTGTTTGTCTTACTTCATTATAACATATGAACACATCCTGCAAGTTAAGTGAAAATCTAATCATCCTATCTTGAGTTACTAGGATATGAACTATAAGCTTATTTTATGCCCTTTGACCCTATGACCTTTGACCCCCAAATCAAAACACTTCTTTCTTACTCCATTATGAACACAGTCTGTAAATTTGGTGATAATCGGGCCATCTGTTTATGAGTTATTGGGAGATTAAGCTTATTCCAATGTCCAATATGACCCCTATGACCTTTGAACTTTGACCTCTGACCCAAAATGAAATACCTTATTTCTTACTTCATTATGAATACACCCTGAAAGTTTGGAGAAAATCCAATCAAACATCGAGTTATTGGGAGATTAAATTTTCTTACCTAAAAATGACCCCATGACCTTTGACATCATGACTCCTAAATGTAATCGTTTCTTTCTTACCTCATTATGAACACACCCTGCAAACTCTGTATAAATTTGTTCATCAGTTCTTGAGTTACCCTGTACACCTACAAACAGACAGACCGACAAATCTCTCAGCCACAGATTTCACCTACTGGCAGAGGTAGAGTAAGGGTAGTCAAAAACATCTCCCTACACACACACACACACACACACACACACACACACACACACACAAAGAAGATCTATATCACACATAAACACACATACACAAAACTGAACACAAAACCACACATCAAAATACACCAATGATGTCAGTCAATGCATCCTAGACTTTTATTGACATTGTGCCATCTTTGGTATTATCCATACATAAATACAGTTGTATACAAAAATATCTATGGTGTTCACAGTAACTCCACAAATACTGGACCCTCATAAACCTAATATTGCTGATACACAATAAAAGTGAAAATGTACTTGTGTATCGCAATGCACTCAGCATCATTACAAAATAGTTGTCCCATGGCAGAAGAAACATACATAAATGTCTGCATGTTGGAACAACTACAGTGGAAACTCAGTACATTGTATAACGAGATCCTTGGGACCAAGACAATTTTGTTTATTGTAACAGATATTTTGTTATATCAGAAGTCAATAAACAATGCTAAACAAAGGAAATAAATTCAGTGGAACCAGAGAATTTAGTTTGTTATATCAAGTATTTTGTTACATCAGATTTCTTTCTTTTGAGTTTCCCCTGTACCAATATTTTAACTTTGAGTAACATTAATGTTGATTGGGGGGGGGGGGGGGGGGGATGGAATGCAACTATTCTAGAGCTTACACATAAAACTGAGCATTAATATACAAATGATGCACAGGATAGAGTGCGTTAGTGGAGATGTAGCGCACTCGAGGGTATTTACAATTGTGAAACATGCACAAGGCGAAGCCGAGTGCATGTTGCACTACATTGTAAATACCCGAGAGTGAGCTGCATCTCCACTAACGCCAAGAAATAATCCTGTGCATCATTTGATTTATAAAATGGGTCGAAAACTAACAGCATTTTTCACGTACCTTTGTGGGTCAATACCAGTCAAAGAGTCAAGATGTCCGAAGATGTTTGTCCCAAACATTTACGCACGTCGCACTCGGAAATCCTGCACATACAGTATAAGTACTGTACGTATAAGAGTATACGTACGCCACACATGTTATGCACACAAGAAAGGCTGGCTGGCAGCCCGAACTAGAAGTTGTTTACAGGATTGACAGCACGTATAGTAGCGCGCGACGCACTTGTAAAAACTGATTGAGTGCGCACTGTGTAAACATTGTGACGTCAGGCCGTGCATGTTAGTGAGAAATTAATACACGCACACGTGACTCATTTCAGCGCTTCCAATTGGCTACATTCTTGAACCCATTTTATAAAAATTGGATATCTGTATACCATCATAGAATTTGTCTTAGAATAAGTACTTTAGTACAATTCTTTCATTACCAGTAGTGCAATCACCATGTTCTCTTTTGATAGCGAACCAAATATAGGAATTTCAGACCTAAGAAATTACTTGAAGAGACTCTAATGTCCAAAATTTTCTGAATTTCAGGTGTCTACTTCAAAAGTCAAGACATCTCAGAGAAGACTGTCTTGAAAATAAATCTTACAAATTGATTATCATTAAAACATATAGTAACTAAACACAAACACTTCTCAAGCCGAATAATGTGCATTTGATAGTGGTATGTTGACAGCATCACAACATTGTTAACTGTTTAAATGCTCGTGATCTCTTTACAAGCAGGACACAACATACTTGTACAGTGTATGTGCTTAACAATACCACAGTACTAAATTGTAGCCTGTACAGTTAAAGGCGCATGGTCCCGGTGTTTTAGTCAAATGCGTACGCGGGCGCACTGCGCAAGTCTCCTATAGAGACCTACGCTATCGACTCCTTTTTAGCGCTTATGCTGTGGCCCACTTTCCCGAGTCCGATGAAGTCCGATTCACTGTAGTCAGTGGTTCGATCACAGTTCGGCTCATGATTCGACTGAGGGGTATGACAGCTTTAGCAAATTTCTTTTGTGATGTCATAATAACAAGCACATATGCATGCACCCTGGCATTGCTACGAGACAGACAACAAAGGCAACGTTACTAAGCAACGCCTGCGCACTTTACTCTTGATGACAGTTCAACTTCAGTAAGCTTCGTATCAATGCTAACGGTGATCAACAGCATCATCAACAGCGCCCTCTACACTACCGGGACTATGCACCTTTAAACTTAACATTTCAAGTAAATAATGATATTGTCTTGAAGTAGAAAAATGAAGCATGTCAGTAAATTGCTGATTAGAAATAAGAGCTTAGGGCAAATTTCCTTTTCTATTGAACCTGGTTACAATCAGGTTGAATGGTACAATCTTCTGTCATCAGTGTATCATTGAGCCTGTGATTTTACAGTTTTTTTTTAAACTTCCTGTTTAACCCTAATCAGGCTGGGGGGGGGGGGGGGGGGGGGCGGAATCCGCCCCCCCCCTCGACGTTTCGCGCAATATCTTCGCAGCGCGATAAGCTCCCGCCGCGATGTTTCATGACTTTTTTCTTTCAAGTATCGCGCAACTTTTGAGACCAAAATTGTTGCGCCCGCGCGTACCGTTTTGACGCGACGCCCGTTCGAAAAAAATTTGTCAACCCCAAAATTGCTCCAAAACGTGATTTTGTGTACAAATCCAATGCAAATTGTGTTTTTTCAATTAATTCACATAAAAATTCATATCTTGACTTAGAATGGACGAAATTAATTTATTTTAGCATAATAAAGCTTCGAAAAATGTCTGTGACAAATTTTGGCCAAAAAACAAACAAAAACAAAAGGTCGAAAAACAATGAAATACATAAGAAATTCAAAAAACAATCAAATACATAAGAAATTAATTTCGATACAGATTTTTTTTTATCCTATGTCTCAGGAGAATGATACAAGAAACATTTTAAAAAAGAAATTAGCTTAATTAGAGCATTAATAAGTGATTTAGAGCCCAAAACTGATTTTATGCATAAATTACAATAATTAATTAATATCAAACATAAGAAAAATTTTTCGGAGAAAACAACCATACATTTTGATAGTATACGTCGCGGGCGTCGCGTGTGCCGATTTTCGGCGCGATCACGCGTTCCATAGGCGAGATCTGAAGGGGGGGCGGAATCCGCCCCCCCCCCCAGATATAGCATAGCCAAAAAAGCCCAGCCTGATTAGGGTTAATGAATACACACTACATACAAAAGTGAAAAGTAGTGAAATGCATTCACGAAGTTCCATGTAAAAATAAAATCTTATGATCAATTGCCCTGTACATGTCAACCTGCAGCACTTTCTCTTGGCTATGGCAGGGCTCCACACTAACTTTTAATTTTGGTGGCCCAAAGGCAAACATTCGACCTTTTTTGGTGGCCCGATCAGGCTACCAAAGTCTTCATTTCTGAAATTTTGGTGGCCCGGCGTGCATTTTTGGTGGCCCCGGGCCACCAGGCCACCGTTAGTGTCGAGCCCTGGCTATGGATATAATTGTGGATGAAGCACAATAAAAGTAATATTGTGATATTACTATAGAGAATCACACTTCTTTTTCTGGTGGTTTCATGACACTGCACACATGCATGAAAGGCAACATGTACAAATATATGCATAAAATCACAGTTACTTAGAATATATCATAATATTTATAATACAAAACATCATCTCTTTTAATACAAACTGCAATGAAAAGATACTTATGAATAGGAAATGAAAGCAAACTAAACAGCACAGAATGCAAGCAAATCGCACAAAAGTCTCAAATAACTCCAAATAACTCAAGATCAATTTACACAATGTATTCTGTAATCTCACTCATCTTTTCTTATCACTGTTCTTAAGTGCCCCAAAGCTGAATGACAAACTACGGAGTGTCCACTTTGGCCAGATGGACAAGCAACTTTTGAAGAAGATTTAAAGATGCAGTACTATTCGATAATGTCCTGTAAATTTCAGTTTTCAGTCTAGTGATAAACAAATGTGATAAATTTTACAAGCATATCAATGGCCTATCCTCAAATGAGTGCTAAGTTTTGAACTGACATTGGTTATTTGATACCAGACAGGTTGTTGATACTTGGAATTTTAGGTGAGTTCAGTGCAGAAAACAGTTACAAATACAATCATGGTCCATGGTACAATGTAGCTTGAGCAAATGGAACAGCATGAGACACGGCAAGATTCCATGACTAACAGAGACTCCCACCCCAAGCACCTTCTGACCTGGAAACTCTCCCACCTGAAACCTCTAGCAAACTGGAGACTCAAAACTTGATGTGTGCGAAGCGCACACCACGAGCGGGAAACTCGATGTCCCTTGCGGCTGGGTTCTAGAGCCCTTAAGCAGGCCCTGGAAGCTCTACGATTCTACATGCTCTCTCGTGCTATCTCAGGTTCATTTTCAACATACGATGTCACTAAGTAAGTAATAAATCAATGATTCAAATCATAGGTGTATGGGCAGGAGAAAGATTATTTCAAATGAGAGAAAATATGTCTAAAGCAGGAGACACCGAGCCAGGGAGGGAGAAATCATATCTTAAGCGGGAGAATGGGAGATTTTGCAAAAATGTGCTTTCGGTGGGAGATTATTTCAAACGAGAGAAAATACGTCTAAAGCAGGAGACACCGAGCCAGGGAGGGAGAAATCATATCTTGAGCGGGAGAATGGGAGATTTTGCAAAAATGGGCTTTCGGTGGGAGATCTCCAGTCGAAAGCGGGAGAGTTGGAGTCTCTGGACTAACAAAATTCCCAGGTAACTATAGAATTTCTGAATATCGCCTGCAGCAATTAAATTGCAAATGAGCATGATGTAAGAAACATCTACTCTAAATTGGGAAAACTAAGTGTTAGTGCAGTTCATAAGCTGACATCATTTGTCAGTGCAAAGCTCTGACTCATAATGAACTTCTACAAAATTGACTGACACGTTATGGACACTTGCTGAGTACTAAGAGGCTTTCCATGCACGATACAATACACGTATAACATGGTCTTATTAGTAGCCTCTTCAGCATTGCCACCACTCTACCACAGGACCCTGCCATTATTATAACCTTATCAATGCCACATACCCACTGACACATCTGGATTACGAGGGACATTGTTGGGTGAAAACATCTCGTCCATGGACATAAGCACCTGGTGGGATTTGAACTTGGGACCTCTGCTAAAAAATGAAGAGTCTTAAATCCACGGCACCACAGTGTGACATCAGCTGAGTATGGTGTGCCTATCAAAGATGTTCTCTCTCTGTTGCTGAACCTGTGACCGCCATCTTCTCTGGGCATTCCCCACCCTATGGAAGTAGGATAACGGCTGGCCAGTGCGGGCAGTCTGTTGAGGAAAAGCATGACATAATTGCAATCATTAAGGCTTTGGTGTCAAAGTACTGGTAGAATACTTCCACTGAAGTCCTAGACAAGTTCATGCAGCAATAGTTTTAAAGAGATCAAAAATTATCTTCAACTTGGCATGGCTGTTTTGCTTTGAAGAGTACAAGACTTGAATTTCATTTCCAAATTTCAAGTTTTCATCACAATAAGAGGATTGCAATGTCATTATAATTGTATCCATAGCATGATTAATGTTTGCAAAATCAGATGTTTTTCCAACAAGAAAAGGAATAGCAGTACCAAGAACTGTGTAGGAAAATATCCATACTACACTTACTTTGTTTTCCAAAATCCAAAGCATGAAGCATTGTCTAAATCTACCTTGCATAAACCACAACTCCAGTAAATGCAAAAATCTAATAAAGGCTACCTCCTGATTTCCAGATAAAATTTCATTAGATTCTTGATCTTTTAATGAGCATCATAAAGGAATTAATCATATCTATTGCATCAAATGGTAACCTTTTTAGAACAGCAATAACTTGGCAATGGTAACTTTGTAAGGGCAAGGGGTTACAGTTGATGAACTACAGCCCCAAACAAGGATTTTTTTAGTATTTTCAGGGACTAATCTCGAAGAGTTGCAAGATGATATGATTTCTTCATCTTGTCAACAAATGTGGTTACACCACAATGAAGATGTTTGTTATGTAATCTTCAAATGTTCAAATGTGATATTTCCAAAACCTTCATGTTCGACATCCCCTTTAAGTGGAACTTGTTAGGTTTTTTTTATTTTTATTTTTTTTAAAACAAACTCATTATAGTAAGACTTAAAATGGAGTAAGAGTACTTACCACATCTGTTGTAAACTCCTCTTCCACCTGTGGCTCAGACAGTTTGGATTTGAACATCTGAGGGTCCATGATGAGGAGTAAAACAGTGTAGAGGAATAGGCACATAATGACACCGATGATCAGAAATACCACCACCTGTAGCAAAAAGACAGAAAAGAGAGAGGGAGAAAAAAAAAATCACCTTATTAAAATGTGAAAAGAAAAAGAAAGACAGCTTTATCAAATAACTGCTTCGTTAAAGTGAGACATGTATTTGTCATTGCGCTATGTTGTCCTGGGGGTGACAATGACTGAAAATCTAAAAGTTTGTTTCTTGGTCTTTCGGCAAAGATCATGGCCTCGCTGCATAAAAGTTCAGATCAAACCTAAGTCAGAAAATCAAACATAAGTCTCTGAATACTGTATACGCTATATATTTCGCGGGGGTTTTATTTTCGCGAATTTCGCGAGTCGGGAGCTATTCGCGAAATTAACAACACGCGAAAATATTACCTTCCAAAATGAATCCCTTGCCTTGATGATACAAACATTTCAGTACTAGTATACCATGTCACGGCTTACCGAACAGACCATACTGGCTAAGCTTGTTTACGTACATATGTAGCACGTCCACGTCTACTTACGAATACTGCAGAGAGCCAATCCATTATCGCAAGGGGACCACTTGTCAGAAATCTGGCGCGATGGACTTAACCACTTCAAAAATGTTGAATTCTAACTTACTAGTTCGCAGAGTTTGGTAAGTTTTTTTTCAAGCAGTGTATAAGTTATAACTAGTATCATTCTTATTTGCTAGTAAGTTGAAAATTCACACTTTCTTTGCCACTTCATATTTTCTCTGGTCCCCCAATCGCGAATTTAACCACTCGCGAAAATGTGTGACAGCGGCAATTCGCGAAAATTTATGTACGCGAAAATTATAGCGTATACAGTACTCAATTCTAAGTGGCTGATACCCGACTTATGATTGATTTTCTGGCTTATGTTCAACTGCATCTTTTATGCTACAGAGCCCATATGTAGTAAAAAAAAAAAAAAAAAAAAACGCCAACAAACTACCATTTTCGTAAAATAATATCAATGATGATGTCCCTTAATGTACAAACATTGTTTGGATTACATTAGCAACAGTACTTTTTAAAGTTGAAATTAGTTGTTTGAATTCAAAATTATGTTAGGTTTTATGATATCATGTCAATTGAGATATCGAGGTCTTGGTCTCTCCAGGGACCTGTTCCCCCTCCTCTGCAAAACACACACACACACACACACACACACACACACACACACACACACACACACACAGAAACAAATTAAATGTACAGGGTATATCAGTGATGAGCAAAAACACTTTATTTTTATGGACATTCTAAAATGAGTAAAATTTACACCAGATTGGAGCACAAATGAATCAAACAACAGTTTTAAATTTGAGCTGAACTTTCATAATTGCTTCTTTCATTAAAATGGCATATTTTGGTGAATCTATGGTACACACTGAGAGGGCTTGTAGGAGCAAACTTTATATTTCTATACACACTTAATGAGTATACAGTCCTTACACCAACATTCCATAAGTATTCTTCAGCAAGATGGGAAAGAAGATAACACTAAAAACCATGTGTATTTTTGTAAACTTGTGATGCCTTTGTTTATGGGCACCATGAATTACCTCTATTGTCATGATGTTTCTGCTTTCATACTTGCACTCACAACGAAGACAGTCGCTTTCATTTCTCTTCATGACCTGTTCGCAGGAGCTGTTGGCAACAGAAATAGGAACAAACATTATGACAATCATCATGCATAGGACCACATGATGCAATGACACATGTATTACTGGAACAACTTGACCTGAATCATGTACCATCCACATTGGCAGACGTGATAGATACCTGCCAGACATCAAGAGCTTCTATGGTCTCTTGATACTATTGTTTATTTCTTAAAGTGAATTATGACAGGCCTATACTGAAAGTAGCATCTGAGCAACAAATCAATTATGGTGAACTGTGCATGGAAGATAGAATAGAGACTTTTCAAGAGATTTTTGAAACAAAGAAAATAGTTTATACTTTAAAAGCAATGAAAAAAAAATTTCATGGAGCTAGTTCATGAAACAAAACTTTCTCTTTGCAACAATCTGCGCAGGGGATAAAAATGTCAATGAATTGCTGATTAACAACAATCGATTATGAAACATTAGGTTAGAACTACAACTGGATATCTTTCGAACTGACTGCAACACCATCACATTATCTTTTTGGTTACTATTTCACATCTTTATTGTTACCTTACTCATACTGAAATCAAGTTATCACAGCATTATGTCAAACAGATAATACACACATTTATACACATATGTGTCCATTTAAGAGGAAAAATTAACAGTTTCTGCCTGTGTAAGGAAACTATACGTTTAACACATGAACACATTGAAATGGTTAAAATGGCAACAAAAAATGTTTAATGCAGTGGATTCCCATAATAATGAAGTCCTTGGCACTGGCAGTTTTCTTTTGTTATATTGAAATTTTGTTAAAACTGAACGAATTTGAATAAGAATAAAAAAAGGAGTGGATAATGCTATGGCCTGACTTTTTACTTCATTGTAGCAGGAATTTCATTATAACCGTGTTCGCTATTATTGGAGTGCACTGTGCAACAGTATTCAAAGGGCAGGAGATGTGTTACCATTCCTCCGGTAGGGAGACTGTCACCACTTGGATGTTCACCTCTCTCGATCTCTCAGGATCAGCTGGACATATGCATTTACACCTGACATTGTCAAATTGTGCCTGCAAGAGGTGAAACAATAGCCAAGATGTCACACAACCATTACAATTATCATTTGAAGCTCCTCAAAACACCATGACATCATAATTGATTTCAATGCAATGCCAAGTCACCTTGAAAACTTGAAAGCAATTCTTCCATTGTTGAAATAGCTGAAGGCCTTCTAAAGTTCTGTGATTCTATGTGAGTTCAGCATGTTCAAGCTGACACAGGAGAGGGCAATTATGAAGCCATACAAAAATTTCAGAAAAGTTTATACATGGTAGAGGTGTCTGTATCATTATTAACGTGTGTTGTATGAACCCTGTATATTAGCCTTATTATTAGACAGTGTGCAGTGGCAGCAATACTAATCTCCTCTCACAAGCCAAAGGCAAGGGTGACAATGATTTCACAGGTACACATGACAGATCAACATGTTTTTTACCATTTGTGGAAGTCTGTCTAGACTCTAGTTGTAAAACTTTTTGATAATCCTGATAATATTAACAGTATGCAGTAACACTAAATGTAACAGAACATTTTTAGACAGAAAAATCTGAAGGAGTTTTTACTTTATCATTTTTTTTTTTACTTTTAACAGCTCTCCTTTATAGACATAAATTATATGGTCCTATAGGAGGAAAGTCCATGAAACCAGATGTAGTTTCTGTGCCTGTGGAACATATCCCTGATGACAAGATACAGACTAATCTTTCTCTGTCAACAGAACATTCAGCATCATATTAGTCAATCTATCATTAATGCAGCCAGTGGCAGATCCAGCCAGAGAGGAGCAACTGGGCACATCCCTGGCCTGGCCCTCTTTATTTGTTACTTAGAACCAAGAGCAAGAGATTAAAAACGAAGAATGGGGGCGTGCAACCCCCCCCCCCTTTAATATTGTAAAGCGCTAAAGGCACCTCCCCCAGTTACGGAATTCTTGGATCCGCCCCTATATGTGCATGTGCATATTAATGATTATTATCAAAATCTTTGATTCATAACATTTAGGGTGCCTAAGGTGCCTGTCATTGATCATTCCTGCATCCTGGTCATAATCATAGACATAAAAACATGTGATGTCATAAATGTGATAGCAATGTTTACAGTATCTAGATCTATTCCCCTCAAACTGTATTAGCACATTCACACTAAATATCATAGAGACATCTATACGGATGCCATAGGTTGTGATAAATGAATTTACACTGCACACAACACAGTGATTATTAATCAAGACCTCTAGATATCAATAAGCTTACATATATTTTAACTTGTGGGACTATGGTATTTGTATCACCTGTCAACCAGCTAGGCTCGTTCAATTCACGCAGCACTGAATTCTACCGTCTCAAAGAACGAAATAAAACACAGCGACACTATTTACCTCACACGATGCAGCAAACGACAACGAGACAAATAACAAAATCCAAAGATGCCACATATTGAAGTCTTGACTCTTGACCAATAGCCTCCTTCATTCAAGGAATTGACTTTTCCATAAACCTAATACAATAGGGGTCGGGCTAACTCGGCCCACGGGACATCTCGTCCCACCCGTCGAGGGTGGGCCGAGTTGTCCCACTCGTTGGTATCGATAGTGATCGTGAGCGCTCGTCTGTCTTTGAGTTTATTTCGTCTTTATGACGTCTTTTCTAACCGTAATTTTCATGGAATTGTGCTCAGTGGTTTCTGTAAAGAATATTTGCCAACTTTTGGGGGATACAACGACGTAAAAATGAAATTTCAGACGTTTTTATCGCGGTTCGCGATCCCCATAGGTTCACGTTCATTTCGCGCGGTGGGCTAACTCGGCCCAGCTAAGTTTTAGCTGTTGTTTTGTCAGTAAATCTCTGTAGAAATATCAATTTTATCATGTATGAAGGTGTATTCAGGGTTCCTTCAACTAATTTCATCTTCGAGGGAATTTAATTTTGCACATGTTTGGTGAAATGTTGGATATTTGTTCGCATGATTTCATCTTTGCCGTATCCGCACCGCACCGGTCTCGCCACCAGCAGCTCGCTCACGCATCATTGTGGCAGAGCTGAGCAGCGCCATGCCCATGCCCACTCTCGGCGAGGCATCGGGCGGCGCGGGGCACCCGCGCGAACGGCACAGAGGGAGCAGCCAGCCACTCCGTACCCGTATCCCCAGTAGAGAAGAAATCAAATTATGTAGCAGATCATTCGATGTGAACTACATGAAGGTCAATATATGCATTTGATTTTAACTGTTAAATGTTTTGTTGTTGCTGTTGTTGTTGCTGATTTTATGTATAGATCTGCGTTCTACTCAAAAGTTATTTCTGTCCAATAAATGTTACCGGTACCTTTTTTCTTAATAAAAACAAACAAGCAAAAGTCAAGGGGTGAGTCTGTTTATGGGCATTACCGTGGAAATTAATAAATTGTTTGATATCCAGTGGTCAGTTATTTGACCTGTAGATATGGACGGTTTGGTTGAATGGTTGATATCATGAAACCGGTAATGAAATGTAGTGCTAGCTAGATTGGCCTTGTTTATGATTGTAGGGCCTACCTTTTGTGTGTACTTTCAAAAATAAAAAGGAATTGTTTTTGTTTTGATGACATTGCCATTTTTGCCATGGGAATCCTTACCCTAATTCAAGAGAAAAATCCTCTGCCACCTGTACCTGCACGATAATGGCCAACCGTCAAGTTCTTTTTCTTTTTTTTACGCAAAAAACAATAAAACAAAACAAAACAAAAAATCCATTGTGTATTATGTTCACCATGGGCCTAGTTATTGGAATGAACTTCCCAATATGCTGCACCGCACCACCTTCTTTCAAACATACTCTTACAGTCTTAGGCTGCGTTCACATAGGAGTATACTATTCGGGTATACGGTGCTCGTTTTCGAGGGCACACAAATATACTAGGTGTTTCAAAAAACATTTCCCACTTTTGATTCTTAATAATTCATAAACTATATATCAGATAACACTGTCATTGATATGAGTAATAGCTGCATAGTGTACAATTTGGTTGAAGGTAGTTTGAATATGAAAACTTAAATCAGTTTCATGAAATCCATGATTAATTTCACAGTCAGGTTCCAGATTTTGCTCTATTTTCAACCCTCTGTACAAAATTTCACTTTGCACAGGAGTCAATGGATGTGTATGGGAGTGTGTGGTTAACACCCTGACAATGGTACTAAACAATGGTTAGGGTTTGAATGCTTCATTATTTATTCATGAGAAATTCCACTATCACAACTAGTCTTTATTCAGCCTCTGGCAGTATCTGTGTAAAGTCAAACGCCTGCCGATACTGTCGTTGGGTCTCAACAGTGCTCTCCCTAAGTACTTCTGAAAAACGAAATTACAATGAATACCTTCTGTTCTATCGTAAACATGGTGACAGGAAGCAAAGAAAATCAATTAGAGTATACACTTGTGTAAATGGAACCTTAAATAAATCTACTGTGAAACATATCGCCGCAATGATAAATGCTGCTGAACTCTTTACTAAAAATGATTTATTTTATCAAAAAGCGAAAAATTTGTAAGACTATTTAATTAGTAGACAGTTGTATTAAAATGAGGAACTTTAGATCATTTTGCTTTTATCCCAAATTTATTGATATGTGAAGCAAACATTGAAAATGATTGCCAGCTGGAATGGAATGTGGTGTTTGCAAGCACATGGAAACGTGTGCTTCCTTTTTCCATGTGCATGCAGTTTACCCTTTACCGTGCATGAATCCAGACTAGCAGTGCCCATGGCAATCCACATGAATTATTGATTAAGCATTCATGTGCCTGGGAGCACGAGACTGACGCCTAGTCAACAGGTGGTTCAGGCATGTCCATTGTTCAGGGCCATTGTCAGCACACACTCACATACACATCATTGGTTCCTGTGCAAGGTTCAATTTTTGTACAGAGGGTTGAAATTTGACCAAAATCTGAAACCTTACTTCAAAATCAATCTTAGATTTAATGAAACTGATTTATGCTTTCACATTCAAATTACCTTCAACCAAATTGTACACTATTCAGCTATTATTTATATCAATGACAGTTTTATCGGATGAATACTTTTTGAGCTATTAATGATCAAAAGTGGGAAATGTTTTTTGAAACACCTAGTAGCTTGAATCGAACGACAGGATTTCCTAACACCGGTTCACATAAGAGGGCACTATTCGAAAATGCCGAATAGCATAGAATAGTATGGTGGGAATCGTGCTTGTTCGATTTTCGAACAGCGTACCGGTATACCATTTCTCGTTTATGAAATGATGACGATTTTGGTCTCAATTTGCCCTTTAGCAAAAATAAGCATGTAGACTGACATTCTGATGCAGTTTAGAAATTTTTAATAAGATTGCTGGGATGGTTGTGTACGAGGAAGAAATCCGGATGGTGCAGGTGATGGTGTACTGGGTCGACTTGACGGCGCATAGCGAATAGCGAATAGCAAATACCGTATACCGAATACTTCAATGTGAACGCAAGGCTGCGTTCACATAGAAGTATTTGGTATTCGCTATTCGCTATTCGGGCACAGAGTACACCATCACCCGCACCGTCAACTCACCATCCCATGCAGTGAGGATTTCTTCCTCCTACATCCCAGCAAATCTTATTAACAATTTCTAAACTGCATCAGAATGTCAGTCTACATGCTTATTTTTGCTAAAGGGCAAATCCAGACCAAAAGTGTCATTATTTCATAAACGAGAGACGGTATACGCTGCAAGAAAATCGAACAAGCTCGATTCCCACTTCAAGTTGCTATACTTTTCGCAGCTATTTGGTACTTTCGAATAGTGCCCTCCTATGTGAACCGGTGTGAGGAAATCCTATCGTTCGATTCAAGCTATTCGCGTGCCCTCGAAAAACGAGCCCGAATACCCGAATAGTATACTTCTATGTGAACGCAGCCTTAAAGCAACATCTTATTAGCAGCTACGGCACGCAAGTGCATATCGGGTACCTGGTAGTAAACTTGTTGCTTTTTTCCCTTGTCTATTCTTCTACTCCGGAGGGATTCTAACCAGGAATGCAGGTATTGATCAGCCTGCCTGTTAACATTCCACAAGTCCTTCGTTATTGTACCTGATTTCAGAATTCTTGTACGTGGCAGCTTGCCGGTTACCATGGTCACACAGTCTGGTTCTAAGTAGGAGCCCTGCTGGAATGTGACTCCTGATGAGCTTATTCTCCATGTATAAGTTGCAGCTGAACAAACTTGCTGGTATGTATAGGCCCCATCATATTTCTAGTACCATAGCCCAATTCTAAACTCACCTTTGACTTCATGCTGAGACAGACTGCTGTACATTTTTATTTTGTCTGTACTATTTTCATGAGAAATATGAAAATACATGTAAATTGAAATTGAAATTGAGAGTAACAGGAATGGAAGAGACCAACTAAAATGTAAAAACCCAACTCACTATGACTACAAATGAAAATAAACTGGACGAAGGTGTCGACAAGCTGAGGTGAGAACTTATTTCTTCTTTTTCTATGTCACTGTCGAACATCCCAATGTAGTGGCCGACTGGACAAGGGAAGTTAAGTTCGGACTACCGAACTTAATATGGAATGTTAAACAAAAGAGTAGGTGTGGTGTGAAAGGGATGAACACATGAATGGGAAAGGAATGAGGGCGATAAAAAGAAACGGCATACAGGTCAATGAGAATGTGTGTCAACCTATGAACCTATACAATTACAAACTGAACAAAATATAATGATCTGAGATTGAAAAGAATGAAATAGCCAAGAAGCTCAAAAAATTCAAGTTTGCTGTCTTACCGTGGGCCTACATAATAGCAGGCCATCGTAATACAATTTTAGGCGCAGGTAAGAAAAAATGTGAAATATTAGCAAATGTTAAGCTTTGTCGAAAGTTATAGGTGTTACAAAAGAAAAAATCCCACTTTTGATCTTTAATGCAATGTAGTTCCAAAACTAGCACTACATTACAATCTCAGAGCTTACCTGGTCATATTTTCCCCTACCAGGCCCTACTACTACTAGGTGTTTCAAAAAACATTTCCCCCTTTTTGATCATTAATAGCTCAAAAAGTATTCATCCGATAAAACTGTCATTGATATAAATAATAGCTGAATAGTGTACAATTTGGTTGAAGGTAATTTGAATGTGAAAGCATAAATCAGTTTCATTAAATCTAAGATTGATTTTGAAGTAAGGTTTCAGAGTTTGGTCAAATTTCAACCCTCTGTACAAAAATTGAACCTTGCACAGGAACCAATGATGTGTATGTGAGTGTGTGCTGACAATGGCCCTGAACAATGGACATGCCTGAACCACCTGTTGACTAGGCGTCAGTCTCGTGCTCCCAGGCACATGAATGCTTAATCAATAATTCATGTGGATTGCCCTGGGCACTGCTAGTCTGGATTCATGCACGGTAAAGGGTAAACTGCATGCACATGGAAAAAGGAAGCACACGTTTCCATGTGCTTGCAAACACCACATTCCATTCCAGCTGGCAATCATTTTCAATTTTTGCTTCACATATCAATAAATTTGGGATAAAAGCAAAATGATCTAAAGTTCCTCATTTTAATACAACTGTCTACTAATTAAATAGTCTTACAAATTTTTCGCTTTTTGATAAAATAAATCATTTTTAGTAAAGAGTTCAGCAGCATTTATCATTGCGGCGATATGTTTCACAGTAGATTTATTTAAGGTTCCATTTACACAAGTGTATACTCTAATTGATTTTCTTTGCTTCCTGTCACCATGTTTACGATAGAACAGAAGGTATTCATTGTAATTTCGTTTTTCAGAAGTACTTAGGGAGAGCACTGTTGAGACCAAACGACAGTATCGGCAGGCGTTTGACTTTACACAGATACTGCCAGAGGCTGAATAAAGACTAGTTGTGATAGTGGAATTTCTCATGAATAAATAATGAAGCATTCAAACCCTAACCATTGTTTAGTACCATTGTCAGGGTGTTAACCACACACTCCCATACACATCCATTGACTCCTGTGCAAAGTGAAATTTTGTACAGAGGGTTGAAAATAGAGCAAAATCTGGAACCTGACTGTGAAATTAATCATGGATTTCATGAAACTGATTTAAGTTTTCATATTCAAACTACCTTCAACCAAATTGTACACTATTCAGCTATTACTCATATCAATGACAGTGTTATCTGATATATAGTTTATGAATTATTAAGAATCAAAAGTGGGAAATGTTTTTTGAAACACCTAGTACTTGCAGTATCCATCCTGCACAAGTCTGCATGCAATTCAATACCACAGAGTTTACTGCTGGTCTATCCTGCCAGAGAAGTAATACCTGGTACTTGGGCGTAAAAGAAAGAAAGAACATACATGTACTAATGTAAAATTAATTTCAGGGCCAATAGTATTCATTGTTAGTAGCAAGGTGCAGTCTATATGACAATTCAATGATAAAGTGATGTTAGGTTGCTACATAGATGTACTTCGATCACAATGTAATTTACTATTGCTTTATCTGCTGCTTTCGTTACAAGGTTATATATTCCATTCATTTCAGTACCGGTATAACAGTATTTCTTCAAATTCATGAAATTCTTCCGTCGAGATGTTTTTTAATGCAAGTGATTGACAAATTGCCCTACATCGATGTAATAATTATGTCTATAAAATCATCATATTTACATAAACATTTATATCGATGTACGTGTAGGGCAATTTGTCAATCATTAGCAGTAACAACAGTATTTCTGTTAGCAATTATAGTACATTGAATAAATATCACTTTGAAAACCGACTTCACCATAGTACTAGTAAATCATTTCAGACACAAAAAAGTGACATTTTCACATATTAAAACTCGTATTATTTCACAAATGTTACATATTCGTAAATTAAGGAGCAGTGTCCCAACATAGCGAATAGTGTCATCCGAGTCACGTGATAATTGCCAACAATACAGCATGCATCCAAATCGTTATTTTATGTGTGTGTTGTGTGTGTGGTTTTTTTTTTTAATTCAGTATCAATCATTGATAATAATAATAACGCTGATGCTGGGGGATAGACAGAAAAACAGCAAAATGACAACTGCAAACTGCATGAGGTTGGAATACATATTATTGAGTCATCCTGGAAAAAAAATATCAGAAAAAAATAAAAGACAAAAAAAAAAATCAGAAAAAAAAGAGTCAAGCAACCCCCTATATGCCCAGCCTTTAGCAGAAACCCTTGCCCTTTCACCTTGGCATTGGCTGGCGGTAGCACACCAGCTCAGCCCAATTCACGCGACGTTGTAGCAAAACACAGTTGAGTTGAAACAAGTTGCTCCCTCTCTAGCTCTCAGCTCAAAGTTCAAGACAATGGATAGGAAAATGCCAACTGACTACTGCATAGAATTTAGTACTCACGCGAGAAAATTGGGAAGTGCAGCAAATGACGCCTTTTCCTCCAATTTCAACCACCGCCCGTATCCGTAGCGACGTTTACGGAGTGGCTGGCTGCTCCCTCTGTGCCGTTCGCGCGGGTGCCCCGCGCCGCCCGATGCCTCGCCGAGAGTGGGCATGGGCATGGCGCTGCTCAGCTCTGCCACAGTGATGCGTGAGCGAGCTGCTGGTGGCGAGACCGGTGCGGTGCGGATACGGCAAAGATGAAATCATGCGAACAAATATCCAACATTTCACCAAACATGTGCAAAATTAAATTCCCTCGAAGATGAAATTAGTTGAAGGAACCCTGAATACACCTTCATACATGATAAAATTGATATTTTTACGGAGATTTACTGACAAAACAACAGCTAAAACTTAGCTGGGCCGAGTTAGCCCACCGCGCGAAATGAACGTGAACCTATGGGGATCGCGAACCGCGATAAAAACGTCTGAAATTTCATTTTTACGTCGTTGTATCCCCCAAAAGTTGGCAAATATTCTTTACAGAAACTACTGAGCACAATTCCATAAAAGTTACGGTTAAAAAAGACGTCACAAAGACAAAATAACCTCAAACACAGACAAGCGCTCACGATCACTATCGATACCAACGGGTGGGACAACTCGGCCCACCCTCGACGGGTGGGACGAGTTGTCCCGTGGGCCGAGTTAGCCCGGATCCATACAATAGGATCTATACAATTTCCACGTACATACGTACACAACTAACCGCAGCAGCGACCCCGTACGGACAAATACGTGCCGTACCGTACCGTACTGTGTTACAGCGCCCCGCGACGGGGTTATGTATTTACGTGCAGTTGTGTTGAGAAGTCAGCGCTAGCTGAGTATCGTATTTGGTGTGTGTTTTGGTACTCGTAGATTGCAGATCAGAGAAAGCAACGCATCCTGCAGTTCTTATCACCACAGCGCCCTCTCTGCGGATATCGGTGATCAAAGTATTTATTTTTTTCTCCTCTTTTACCGTGTTTGTCTTGTATAGATTTCTGAAAAAAGGCTCCCTATAAGGGTGTTAGAGGCATTTTTGAGTAAAAATTGGACAACCAGTCTCCTTCAATTAATCTGTGTATGCTGAATCCGAAAAATCCGGTTCCCAAGCGAAGTTCATTGACCTTGACAGTTGAATTTGCATAAACAAAATGGTTACCCAGTCACAGAAATTGTCAATTTTAGAGACATAATGTCTACAAAATTCTTAGCAAACGAGCTGAGGGAAAAATGATCTAAAATCTCTCTGCACAGGATGGAATTAGAGAATTGAAGGATAAACGTTTCTCAGGTGGTAAGTATATCTTATACATAATTATGCAAATTAGTACTGAAATATGCAAATAAATAAATATATTATGTATTACTACTGGAAGAGTAATTTCTACATTTTTTTTTCTTGAGAGGCAAATTAAACACTATGTAGACTTCAAGGTTTTCAGGGTTAGATGAAAACTAAAAGCCTTTCTAAGTGATATCAAAATAAATGCAAATATTGTAGGGCCAAAAAATCCCGTTGTTATTCATGTGAATGAACTTTAACACCTAAATTGCTTAATACATACAAAATAGCTGCAATATTGCCATAAACTTGTTATTTCACATGAAAAAATATTTTCTAGTACAGCGATCAACGTACAAGCAAAACGATTGATGAAAACTCCCTCTACGCGGATCATGACTCAACTTTTTATGGGGAGGGGGCACAGAACCGAGGGGATGGAAAATTATTTTCATCGGTCAATGACATTTTTGTTCATTGTTGTACAACATTATATCGTTCCAATATGCAAATCTGTAGCATCAGCACGGAAATTCTGTTTCCAAGTGAATTTATTTTTCAGGAGCATATTAATCATAAAAAGTGTAACATTTGTTATTATGTTCATATACTAATGATGCACAGGAAAGAGTGCGTTAGTGAAGTTACGCCACGAAATAATCCTGTGCATAATAATCATGTTTTTTATAAAATGGGTTCAAGAATGTAGCCAATTGGAAGCGCTGAAATGAGTCACGTGTGCGTGCATTAATTTTTACTATCATGCACGGCCTTGCTAAAAAGCGTAAAGTCACTGACGTCACAATGTTTACACTAGTAGTGCGCACTTAATCAGTTGTTACAAGTGCGTCGCGCGCTACCATACGCGCTGTCAATCCTGTAAACAACTTCTCGTTCGGGCTGCCAGCCGGCCTTTCTTGTGCACAACAATCATGTGGCGTACGTATACGCTTATACGTACAGTACTTACATGTGCGGGATTTCCGAGTGCGACGTGCGTAAATGTTTGGGACGAACATCCTCGGACGTCTTGACCCACAAAGGTACGTGAAAAACGCTGACAAATGCTGTTAGTTTTCGAATTTTCGACCCATTTTATAAAACAAATGATGCACAGGATTATTTCGTGGCGTTAGTGGAGGCGTAGCTCACTCTCGGGTATTTACAATGTAGTGCAACACACTGGCGTAGCCGGGGGGGGGGGGGGGGCGATGGGGGCGATCGCCCCCCTAAGATTTGGACCGGGGATTTGGGAGGCGGAAAAAAAAAATGCGTGTATACTGTATATGCATGCACATGAAGCGGGTCTCCTTTGCAACCTTTCATCAAATAAGATATTTTTTGAATATTTCACTCAAAGTGTGCACCAGATCGTTGAATTTCAATTCAAAATATGCAAAATCTCTCGTGCTTGGGAGGGGGATACCCCCTCCCAAACCCTCCCCCTCTGTGCCTCTTTCCCTAGCTTAGTACACTTTTTAGATTTACAAAAAAATTATGAATAATTCTGAGTGCACAAGACATATCACTTATATTCCGAAAACTCAAGGTTCCCTCATGTATAAGGGGAATTTCCCCTTTTAATCGACTTTTTCCTCCCTCAGCCCCCCCCCTAATCAGTTTTGTGTGTGTGTGTGTGTGTGTGTCTGTGATTTCCCAAATGTTGATTCCATCAAAAATGCGTAGATGAAATATCTCAATTTCAACCTTAAAAAGGCAAAAGCTCGATCGGAAGGGAAGGGTGGGGATAACACTCGCCCACGCCTTCTCCCTGCTCCCCCGCCCCTCCCCCCTTCCACCATGCATAAGAAGTATAGACTGTGGCTATATACCCAGATCGCTTTATTTCAATTCTAAAAATGCAAAAGCTCCGCGAGCGGGAGGAGGAATCCCCCTTCCTCTATATACCTCACTAGACTTTATACATACACACAGATGGTGCACATTCGGAATAAGAGCTAAATTCCGTGATTTTATCACTTCGATGAAAAAGTATTGCACCAAAAATTTGCAACAGATCGCTGAATTTCAGGTCTGAAAACGCAAAATCACCTTCGTGTGGGAGGGGATATGCCGGCCCTATGAGTTCTACACCCTCGTGTGCATGCTTTTTCTGTTTGACTGCTGAACAGACGGTGTTCATGATATTCAGTGTAAGAATTAATACAAGAAGATTATTTAAATGATACCATTAAATATAGGCAAATTGTTCAATAATAATATACACTAAATTATACTGCAACTTTAAACAAGTGGGACTGTTTCATCACGTTAAAACACGCAAAAAACATGCATCAAATTGCACCATTTGCAACATCAAAATGCAAAAAGTTCTCACCGTGGGAGGGGGTACACCCCCCTCCCACACCCTCCCCCCTCGCTCTCTCCGCTCTCTCGGGTTCAGTCGCGCTCATGATATTCAGTGAAAAAAAGTAATACAAGAAGCGTATTTAAATGATAGCATTTTATAGGCAAATTGTTCAATGATAATCTACATCAAAATATAAAGTGGGACTGTTTCACGTCGATAAAACGCGCAAAAACATGCATCAAATTGCATCATTTGCAACATCGAAATGCAAAAAGTTCTCACCGTGGGAGGGGGGACACCCCCTCCCCTCCCCCCTCGCTCGCTCTGCTCGCTCGGGTTCAGTCGCGTTCATGATATTCAGTGAAAAAAAGTAATACAAGAAGCGTATTTAAATGATAGCATTTTATAGGCAAATTGTTCAATGATAATCTACATCAAAATATAAAGTGGGACTGTTTCACGTCGATAAAACGCGCAAAAACATGCATCAAATTGCACCATTTGCAACATCGAAATGCAAAAAGTTCTCACCGTGGGAGGGGGGACACCCCCTCCCCTCCCCCCTCGCTCGCTCTGCTCGCTCGGGTTCAGTCGCGTTCATGATATTCAGTGAAAAGAATTGATACAAGAAGTGTATTCAAATTATACCATTATATAGGCAAATTGTTCAATGATAATCTACATCAAAATATACTACAACCTTAAACAAGTGGGACTGTTTCAACTCTTTAAAACACGCAAAAACATGCATCAAATTGCACCATTTGCAACATCAAAATGCAAAAAGTTCTTACCGTGGGAGGGGGACACCCCCTCCCACCCCCTCCCCTCCCCCGTCACTCGCTCCACTCGCTCGGGTTCAGTCGCGTTCATGATATTCAGTGAAAAGAAGTAATACAAGAAGTGTATTTAACGTATGCCATTTTATATGGAAATTGTTCAATAATAATCTACACTAAAATATACTGCTACCTTAAACAAGTGGGACTGTTTCACGTCGATAAAACGCGCAAAAACATGCATCTAATTGCACCATTTGCAACATCACAATGCAAAAAGTTCTTACCGTGGGAGGGGGACACCCCCTCCCACACCCTCCCCTCCCCCCTCTCTCGCTCCGCTCGCTCGGGTTCAGTGGCGTTCATGATATTCAGTGAAAAGAAGTAATACAAGAAGTGTATTTAAATCATACCATATTATAGGCAAATTATTCAATGATAATCTACATCAAAATATACTGCAACTTTAAACAAGTGGGACTGTTTCAACTCGTTAAAACGCGCAAAAACATGCATCAAATTGCACCATTTGCAACATCAAAATGCAAAAAGTTCTCACCGTGGGAGGGGCACACCCCCCCTCCCACACCCTCCCCTCCCCCTTCACTCGCTCCGCTCTCTCGGGTTCAGTCGCGTTCATGATATTCAGTGAAAAAAAGTAATACAAGAAGCGTATTTAAATGATAGCATTTTATAGGCAAATTGTTCAATGATAATCTACATCAAAATATAAAGTGGGACTGTTTCACGTCGATAAAACGCGCAAAAACATGCATCAAATTGCATCATTTGCAACATCGAAATGCAAAAAGTTCTCACCGTGGGAGGGGGGACACCCCCTCCCCTCCCCCCTCGCTCGCTCTGCTCGCTCGGGTTCAGTCGCGTTCATGATATTCAGTGAAAAAAAGTAATACAAGAAGCGTATTTAAATGATAGCATTTTATAGGCAAATTGTTCAATGATAATCTACATCAAAATATAAAGTGGGACTGTTTCACGTCGATAAAACGCGCAAAAACATGCATCAAATTGCACCATTTGCAACATCGAAATGCAAAAAGTTCTCACCGTGGGAGGGGGGACACCCCCTCCCCTCCCCCCTCGCTCGCTCTGCTCGCTCGGGTTCAGTCGCGTTCATGATATTCAGTGAAAAGAATTGATACAAGAAGTGTATTCAAATTATACCATTATATAGGCAAATTGTTCAATGATAATCTACATCAAAATATACTGCAACCTTAAACAAGTGGGACTGTTTCAACTCTTTAAAACACGCAAAAACATGCATCAAATTGCACCATTTGCAACATCAAAATGCAAAAAGTTCTTACCGTGGGAGGGGGACACCCCCTCCCACCCCCTCCCCTCCCCCGTCACTCGCTCCACTCGCTCGGGTTCAGTCGCGTTCATGATATTCAGTGAAAAGAAGTAATACAAGAAGTGTATTTAACGTATGCCATTTTATATGGAAATTGTTCAATAATAATCTACACTAAAATATACTGCTACCTTAAACAAGTGGGACTGTTTCACGTCGATAAAACGCGCAAAAACATGCATCTAATTGCACCATTTGCAACATCACAATGCAAAAAGTTCTTACCGTGGGAGGGGGACACCCCCTCCCACACCCTCCCCTCCCCCCTCTCTCGCTCCGCTCGCTCGGGTTCAGTGGCGTTCATGATATTCAGTGAAAAGAAGTAATTAAAGAAGTGTATTTAAATCATACCATATTATAGGCAAATTATTCAATGATAATCTACATCAAAATATACTGCAACTTTAAACAAGTGGGACTGTTTCAACTCGTTAAAACGCGCAAAAACATGCATCAAATTGCACCATTTGCAACATCAAAATGCAAAAAGTTCTCACCGTGGGAGGGGCACACCCCCCTCCCACACCCTCCCCTCCCCCTTCACTCGCTCCGCTCTCTCGGGTTCAGTCGCGTTCATGATATTCAGTGAAAAAAAGTAATACAAGAAGCGTATTTAAATGATAGCATTTTATAGGCAAATTGTTCAATGATAATCTACATCAAAATATAAAGTGGGACTGTTTCACGTCGATAAAACGCGCAAAAACATGCATCAAATTGCATCATTTGCAACATCGAAATGCAAAAAGTTCTCACCGTGGGAGGGGGGACACCCCCTCCCCTCCCCCCTCGCTCGCTCTGCTCGCTCGGGTTCAGTCGCGTTCATGATATTCAGTGAAAAAAAGTAATACAAGAAGCGTATTTAAATGATAGCATTTTATAGGCAAATTGTTCAATGATAATCTACATCAAAATATAAAGTGGGACTGTTTCACGTCGATAAAACGCGCAAAAACATGCATCAAATTGCACCATTTGCAACATCGAAATGCAAAAAGTTCTCACCGTGGGAGGGGGGACACCCCCTCCCCTCCCCCCTCGCTCGCTCTGCTCGCTCGGGTTCAGTCGCGTTCATGATATTCAGTGAAAAGAATTGATACAAGAAGTGTATTCAAATTATACCATTATATAGGCAAATTGTTCAATGATAATCTACATCAAAATATACTGCAACCTTAAACAAGTGGGACTGTTTCAACTCTTTAAAACACGCAAAAACATGCATCAAATTGCACCATTTGCAACATCAAAATGCAAAAAGTTCTTACCGTGGGAGGGGGACACCCCCTCCCACACTCTCCCCTCCCCCGTCACTCGCTCCACTCGCTCGGGTTCAGTCGCGTTCATGATATTCAGTGAAAAGAAGTAATACAAGAAGTGTATTTAACGTATGCCATTTTATATGGAAATTGTTCAATAATAATCTACACTAAAATATACTGCTACCTTAAACAAGTGGGACTGTTTCACGTCGATAAAACGCGCAAAAACATGCATCTAATTGCACCATTTGCAACATCACAATGCAAAAAGTTCTTACCGTGGGAGGGGGACACCCCCTCCCACACCCTCCCCTCCCCCCTCTCTCGCTCCGCTCGCTCGGGTTCAGTGGCGTTCATGATATTCAGTGAAAAGAAGTAATACAAGAAGTGTATTTAAATCATACCATATTATAGGCAAATTATTCAATGATAATCTACATCAAAATATACTGCAACTTTAAACAAGTGGGACTGTTTCAACTCGTTAAAACGCGCAAAAACATGCATCAAATTGCACCATTTGCAACATCAAAATGCAAAAAGTTCTCACCGTGGGAGGGGCACACCCCCCTCCCACACCCTCCCCTCCCCCTTCACTCGCTCCGCTCTCTCGGGTTCAGTCGCGTTCATGATATTCAGTGAAAAGAAGTAATACAAGAAGTGTATTTAACGTATGCCATTTTATATGCAAATTGTTCAATAATAATCTACACTAAAATATACTGCTACCTTAAACAAGTGGGACTGTTTCACGTCGATAAAACGCGCAAAAACATGCATCTAATTGCACCATTTGCAACATCACAATGCAAAAAGTTCTTACCGTTGGAGGGGGACACCCCCTCCCACACCCTCCCCTCCCCCCCCCCCCCCGCTCGCTCCGCTCGCTCGGGTTCAGTGGCGTTCATGATATTCAGTGAAAAGAAGTAATTAAAGAAGTGTATTTAAATCATACCATATTATAGGCAAATTATTCAATGATAATCTACATCAAAATATACTGCAACTTTAAACAAGTGGGACTGTTTCAACTCGTTAAAACGCGCAAAAACATGCATCAAATTGCACCATTTGCAACATCAAAATGCAAAAAGTTCTCACCGTGGGAGGGGCACACCCCCCTCCCACACCCTCCCCTCCCCCTTCACTCGTTCCGCTCTCTCGGGTTCAGTCGCGTCCATGATATTCAGTGAAAAGAGTTAATACAAGAAGTGTATTTAACTTGTAGCATTTTAAAGGCAAATTGTTCAATAATAATCTACATCAAAATAAACTGCTACCTTAAACAAGTGGGACTGTTTCACGTCGATATAACGCGCAAAAACATGCATCAAATTGCACCATTTACAACATCAAAATGCAAAAAGTTCTTACCGTGGGAAGGGGGGACACCCCCCTCCCACACCCTCCCCCCCCCCCCCCCTCGCTCGCTCCGCTCGCTCGGGCTCGGTCGCTTCGCTCCCTCGCAGACTAACCGCCCCCCCCTAAGATGAAATCCTGGCTACGCCGTTGGTGCAACATGCACTCGGCTTCGCCTCGTGCATGTTTCACGATTGTAAATACCCTCGAGTGCACTATACGCCTACACTAACACACTCTATCCTGTGCATCATTTGTATAATAACACACATGTGAATACACGTGTATAGGGTCCATCCAAGCGCTTATCTTATTACTAAGCCGAGTATTACTAAGCCGAGTGCATGTTGCACCATTGTCAATACTCGAGAGTGCGCCGCACCTTCACTTACGCCACGAAATAATCCTGTGCATAATAATCATGTTTTATAACACACATGTGAATACACGTGTATAGGGTCCATCCAAGCGCTTATCTTATTACTAAGCCGTGCTAGCTGTGCATGAATGGGACAAAAAACAAGTTGTTTGTGAATCTCCGCAGCAACAACGATGAAGACATCAAATTAAGCTGATATTCCTCATGCTCTATAAGCAAATTCTTTCCGTGACTAATACCAACTTTCAAAACAGTATATGGCTCTATCCCTTCAAAAGTTATTAGAGTTGAAAGGGAGGAATGTGTGATGGTTTTTAATTATACCTGATCACTTATACTCTGCCAATCTATCTTTCACTACGCCAAGGTACAGCTTGATATCAAGACTTTGATTAGCTTTTAACATTTTGCGAGATATTCAGAAACCACTCTATGAGATGTCAAAGAGCATGCAGTTCTAAGGGGTATCAAAAGTTTATGCGATGAAAATCGGTTTTGAAATAGCCGAGATATCAAAAAATAAGGTGAAACAAAGAGACCCTAATGAAGTTGTGGCATGTCGCCTTTTATTATTAGCACTTTTTTTTGGATATCTCAGCCATTTGAAAACCAATAGTTATCAAATAAACGTTGAATCCTTCTTAAAATTACATGCTCTTTCATATTTCATAAGAGGCTTTTCATTATCTCACTTAGGAATGTTCAAAACATGAATCCCTCCCTCGACCAGTACTGTACAGTCCCTGTAAGGGGAAATTATGATGAGAAAATGGCCAAATATTTGCATAATTTATCATGCAAATAAGATGTGTGTTTTAATTTACTAGTAATAGCTGAAGTTGGTTTTATTATCTCTTTATCACACTATAGGAATCGTGAACCGGTCTTGATACAATTATTACTATTATCAGGATTATGATTCAGATGTATAATTGCGGCAATGCATATATAATCTATAGTAGAAACCTGCCAGCTCTGTATCCTCTTCTATGCCAATTTGCATATAGATTATGTATTATTCAGTTCTTTTGAATTGATTGAGATGCAGGACTTAATTTTGATTGGGCTCTGACGACACCACGTACTTTTTGTTTCCCCGATAACTTAAGACATTATTAAAAAAGAAGTGAACAAGTACTATACATGTACATTATATGCTGTAATGCATCGTTGTATCAATGGCAAGTCCTAATTTGCATATTTCACTTCTTAATTTGCATAAAAGTGAATGTTACGACGAATTGATGATCTATCCACTGTGTTGACAACTTGATTTCTGAAATTATTACTATTTCTGCATTTCTGGAAAGATTTTATGAAAATTAAATCTTCGAAACACCTTAAAAAGCAATGAATTGGTGGTCATTTTGGTTATGCAAATTAGATGGTCTTCGACTCAAAATTCCGCTTGGGAACCGGAATTTTTTAATTCAACGTACTTGAGTTATACAGACAAGATCGGTTCCGACTTTTACTTAAAAATGGCTCTAACATACATATTTTCCCAAAATCCCACTATAGGGAAAAGCTCTTTGGCAAGGTACCACAAATTGTAGTAGGCCTACATTGTGTACGAGTATACCTTCTTCGTGTAAAGTTTTTTCCGCTGTTCGTGCTCTTTGAAAAGGGAAATTTGGAGAAGACTTAAATTAGAAGACTTGTGAAAGACTATACAGTGCGTGGCTCCTATCCTCGGGATTACCCCTGTGTGTGTATGACAATGGCAGCATCACCTCCTCCACTTTCCATGTATGCTTTACTGACACCAATGTTTCATAAAACAGTCCATTGGACCATTACTCAGTATAATCATGCGGATACTGTTCTTGCCTTTTTGGAGGTGTAATATTACAACTAAAGGCAATGCAACCGTGCTATCATACATACACAGTACATTACCTACGTAATAAAAACTATCATAGTATGATTTGTTGATACTTATCATTCTGAAGCCCTCTCAACAGCCAGTCAAATTCTAGAATATCACGTGACGAAAGATCGAAAGGATGGAAATCGTCACATCGTGAGCAGTGATGTGACGATTCATCGATCCTCCCTGTATTAGTCACTTGGGTGCTGTTCGTTATTCCGAAGGTACGTCATTCCGAAGGTTTGTTAATCCGAAACACACAAATTCCCTATACAAGATGGGGTTCGTTAATCCGAAAACGAAAAGGGTTCGTTAATCCGAACATATTTTGTGGCGTCATTCCGAAGGTTCGTTAATCCGAAAATGAAATATGGTTCGCTATTCCGAAAGCCCATTATAATATCCGAAAATAAATTAGGGTTCGTTATTCCAAAAATGAAATGGAGTCCGTAACGAACCTTCGGAATAGTGGGTTTTGTTTCATTTTCGGATTAACGAACCTTCGGAATAACGAACCTTGTTTCATGTTCGGATTAATGAACCATCGGAATAACAAACCTTATCCCATTTTCAGATTAACGAACCTTTGGAATAACGTACCTTCGAAATAACGAACCTTCGAACTAAAGAACCTTCGGAATAAAGAACTGTAACCGATCGGATTATGACCAATCACCACAATTACGTATACCCTGATTTTATTCAGGTATGCAGTAAATCATATCACTTGACATCCCCACTTAGTTGGGTACCTAAGGGGGGGGGGTCACCGTGCACCCCCCCCCCCCCGGACTCGCATTTTGTATATCGATTCCAGTTCTCGCTGCATTAGTCACATGATTGCTTCATGACTAAACCGACCATTCAGTTCAGACATTAATGTACGGTGTAATTCAATGTAGTTCTACACCGAGACCATAGATGTTTGAGTCGTGTCACCGCGAATAGAATAATAATCAGATAAGTCGATCTTAAGAAATGACAACTCTTTTCCTCATAAAGGCCATCATTTCTCGATTGGTGAACAACAATTAGATGATAAAGATACATTTTGGTTAAAAATTTTATGTAGGAGATTTGTGTCTCGGTCAGAGTGACACAGACTTGTGAGGCTATACTGTATCATTTCACTATTCTCTATTTGGGACTTTCCGAAAATTTCGTGAGGGGTTTAATTCGCAATCCTGGAGCGCAGCAATGATGGAAAATAATTCGTGTAGGGCCTAAACATGCATGCACGTCGCATTTATGTCAAGGTCAGACTTTATGATTTCTGTTAAATTTGCGAACAGCAACCGACTGAAAATCGCTCGAAGTAAACGACGTAGACAGAAATATCATATGAAATTATCTTTTGAAATAAATGGTGGGTCCCACCTTTTAATAGTTACCCCTGGGCCCCGTTTTATCAAAAGATAAAATCGATTTTAGATTTCCTTACCACACTGTCTGCCATAGATTTACAGTTGAAATCAACTTTATAATCAATTTTAACTCTTCATAAAACAGGGCCCTGGTGTTGATATGTTAGCTATTTCAAAACCAATTTTCGTCAAATGAAATTTGAATTCCTTTGAAATATTGTACGCTCTCTCTTATTATTTCATAAGAGGTTTCATATTATCTCACATAAAAAAAAAGTTGGAAAGCTGAAGCCCCATCTCAACCAACATGATACCATTCCTTTAAGGTTTAATAAAGTGAATGAAAAAGAGCTGAAATGAATTTGATATGGTGTAGTGTTTTTCTTATTTTCTCCCCCTTAACATTAAATTTAGTGTCCCCAAACTTGATCAAAGCTAAATACGATTTGAGATGTTTATCATTTTATTATTTTACTGAATTGCTATTACTTTTTTTAAAATAAATGCATGTGTATTTCTCAATAAAGCAGGATTGATAAGTGGGACATTTACTTTGTGTAATGATGATATTGTTTGTACTGTAATTTCAATTTCATTCTTTAAAAAGTCCTGACAAACCAAAGAAAATTAAGAAAGATTGAGCAAAATATTGTCTTCAACAAGGATGCACAAACATAATCCTTCATGGGCCGTGGCAAAAATATAATAAATGTGACCCTGCATCACAAAACCAACAAAAAGTCACCAGACCTGGGTTTTTAGTTAGGGGCAGATTCTGAGAGACCAGACTTAAAAGAGAGACCAGTTTTGAAATTATGTATCAATCAATTAAAATGGCCTCTCCTAAAGAAAACATATCCTACTGTAATCTGGAAAAGTGTTTACTGAGAAAAGAGGCTCCGCATAATCTTAAGATAGGCTCTATTCAAGCGCATACTCTTACTAAGCTGTATTAGCTGTGCATTGAATGGGACGAAAATGTGAATCTCCGCAATTATAACCCTGAAGGGATTATCAAATTAAGCTGAAATTCCTCATGCTCTATCAGCACTTCCAAAAAACACCAACTTTCAAAGCAGTATCGCTTCATCCTTTTAAAAGTTATGGAGTTGAAAGGGAAAAATGAATGGGTTTTTAAGACTTGAAAAATTGCCTCTATAAGACCAGGGAGGTGAGAGGAAAAGGCGCCTCCCTGATAAGACATACCTGATCACACTACTAAGTTGCAGAAAAAATAAACACTCCAAACTAAGGGATAATGTAGAATAAGAATAGCTCTTTCAGAAAAGAATGTATTATGAAAAAGTTGAGATTGACGTGGCTGACCCGCGTTTCACCCTTAGGCCTTACATGTTGGTTTGATGCATGGTGTTATTGTTTGCAATAACAATAAACATCTATCAACAACCAGTCAGCTATAAAGTATGCCAATCATCACGTGTTTTTACATCTGCTGTAAACATCGTCATGAAATCATTGACCCTATTATATAATCACTATCACTGGCGCTGAAATAGCATACAGTGGAGGCCAGTACTAGTGTTATAGGGAAAACCTCAGGATGATTTTCAGATTTTTACATTTGAACAACTATAAATTAATCATGGTTTACAGAGTGTCAGAATTTATAGTGACTGGGATGATGAATAAGTATGTTTTCAAAATTTATACGAAATTGCGATGAACAATAGGATGATGACATGGCAGCCTTACCATAAGAAGGCGTGAGTTGGGGCTCAAGGAAGCAGAGCAAAAGAAGAAGGCTTGCATGAATTTTACACAGGTGAACTTGCTATTAAAGAAAGCGGTGTTGTAATTGAATTGCACTGCTACATTTCAGAAACAATGTGAGCCTCCTGTGTCATCGGCGCTGTTCAGTGTGATTTTTCAGAGTATTGGTTTCTCTGCTCAAGAACCATCCACAATTCTATACATGGAGCTGTCAATTTACGCTACATGATGTGAAATTATCAAAATCGTCTGGAATACCCCTCTATAAGATTCAACGACAGTGAACGTTGAGGGCAGCAAGAAGCCACCTCCAAGTTCACTTGGTCAGAGCTTTCTTGGGTCTGTTGTAAATAACGCAACAGGATAAACACCCTATAAAACGACATTATGTTACAGAGAAAACATTTTTGCAATAAAACACGGGATTCAAATCTAAAACACTGTCCACGGTGCATAGATCACGTCGTGAATTTCCTCACTATAGATCCTGGGCTGGCATTATACCTTTATTATGTCAGTTTTCAATTCTCATTTCACAATTTTAAGGGTGTATTAATCATTGTTAAGTATTATGTAAAGGGCTTGTCGTTATCCCATGCGTTGTGCTCATGGCTCTATTCAATAATATTTAGAAAGCCCCTTGCATATCTCGGAGTTGACAAAGATATAGCTATTGTTTATTTCTGAGTATTCCGTCAGATTTATCTTTGAAACTACTCGAAAGGTCGTGTGATTCAAACGAAAATGACTTTCCCTGCATGGATGACCTGAATGTCTCCATCGACAACACCAGTCCTGTAGTTCAAGGAGAGGTATAGTGAAATCACCGTGTTTTGTCAATACAAGTGTTACGACATTTGCTCCTGTATGGGACAGTTGCTCCTTTTCTAAAGAAACATATAGGGTAAGGGTTAGGGTTGTGTTAGTGTTCGGTTTAATTTGCGTGTGGATTAGGATTAGGGTTAGGGTTGTGTTTGCTGGACATGTATTGTGTGGCTTTTATTAAGCGTGCAGATGTTTCATGGGAGCAATCATTGTCGCAGTATAGCAAAAAACCCAAATATAATGGGACAGTCTTGTCCTTTTTTTTTGTAAATAAAGTCTATAAAACTCTACAAGAAACCCTATAATACTGCATGCATTACACTCATATGTAAACGTTTCAGCTGAAATCGGACAGTTACCTGTAGTTCATATGGAATTCTAAAGATTTGGTGGCATCATTCAGAACCAAAAATGCAATAGCAGCCAATGATAGTGCACGCATGATTTCGATTGAGCCATATTTCTATAATCCACGTCAGAGAGCACAAGATTTGAGGTAAATCTGGTCAAAGATATTATGATTTAGTACATTAAGTTTTTTCTTCGAGACAGAAATAATACATCATGTATATCTCTAAAAAATCGAGTGAAAATATTCACTCTTAAAGGGGTGAATAAAAAAAAGTGTGAATTTTGAGTGAAAATGTTCTTTTTTACTCGTTTTAGAGTGACTTCAGGGATCACTCTAAATTTTTGAGTGATCCTTGAGGTCACTCCAAAATGAGTGAAAATTAACATTTTCACTCAAAATTCACTCCAATTTCACTCTAAATTCACTCTTTTTTGTATTCACTTCTTCAAGAGTGAATAGTTTCACTCGATTTTTTTTTAGAGAGTATAGGGTTGTGTGTTCTAGTAAAAATTATGCTTGGCTAAGCGTGCAGAATGTTTCATGGGAACAATGAGATTATCGCAGGAGCAAAACAAATATCAAGGTATACGAAACTCTAAGAACTCTATGATACTGCATAAACTGCATGTAAACGTTTTAACTGAAATCGGACAGTGTGTTACCTGTAGTTATGCAATATTCTAAGAGTTAGTGGCATCGTTTGGAACCAAAAAGTGCAATAGCAGCCAATAGTGCACGCATAATTTCGATTGAGCCCTATTCACAATATAATCCACGTCAGAAAACACAAGATTTGAGGTAAATCTATAGTCAAGGATATTATGATTAGATTTGAGGTAAATCTATAGTCAAGGATATTATGATTTAGTACATTCAGGTTTTTTCTTCGAGGCAGAAATAATACATCATGGCATTAATTGTATAGTGCACATGGGTATGCTGTTCAGGGCATGCAGGGCACACGTAAAAGCATGCAGAGCAAAATAATTATACAATATACTATAGTATCGTTTGCAAACTCTGGATTTTAAATTAGTTCTGGAGCACAACAAGGAACGATATAGCATACAAACCCTGCAATGATGTCTCATTCCTTTACAAGGTATAACAAGCACCTACACGTAATTTAAAGACGATTTACTTCACTTTTTAAAGGCATAATGTACCATTTGCAGATGAAACAAAAACCCAGCATTAGTACTTCAAAAGAGTAGTTCTAAAATGTGAGTTAGGGATAGAAACAACCAATGTAAAAATTTGAACAGTATATAACCGATGTTAAGTATTGTTGAATATACCAAATGTGAACAATAGTTATACAATTAGTCCAGACTAAACCGTCTACATACGATTAGCATTTAATGAGAACTTTAATATATATATATTTGGATGCTTTGCGAATGACAATTGACCTATACACATGCGTCAAAAGTGATATCTTGAACATTTTTAATCACTGTTCCCAAAGGTATGGCCTAGTGTACATCATTTCTCAAACATTGGTTTATAAGAGAAATCCCCTACACGTGCACTAATCTTCCTGACCATATATTATAATGATTGTATGACATGTTGCTGCTCAAATTAAAATGATAGGTTTGAGACATATTCATTCATTCATTTACTTTTTTTAAAAACTTTCTGATGGTTCAACATTAAATTCTAGTACAAAGGGCAATTGCCATGCCACGAATATATTGCATTGTATACAATTTGTATCACTATGATGAAATCTGCACCCTTTTTTGCCTGCACTCACTCGCTCTCTTTCGACAATATGTACATATTTCTCTCTGACGGGAAAAAGGACTGGCTAACATCGGAAAATCACAAATTTTCCTGATTGTGGTGTCCTTGTAATAATAATTCATTTTTGAAGAGCCAAAAGAGTGTGTGTTTGTGTTTCTGTGTTTATGCAACCCCACCCCACCCCACCCCCAACCCCAAGCACTGACATCTGCACTCAACAGGTCTGGAAGGATAAAAAGGAACTTGTTTCAAACACGACCTATTTTGTTCGATTTCAGTGCAAACACTTCTTATCGAGTGCACGGCCAATGTAAAGCAGTCTACCATTGATTATCACCGAAATTATGTCCCTGTAATGTTTTGATCAAGATAATCTTATTGGGAATATTCAAGAGATAATTTCCAGTTCCAGATCAGGTGCAACCGGCGCACGCCCCTTTATTTTCGTTAAAAACAACAGAAATAAAAAGAAAAAATGAAATGAAACCCGGACGTGGCGCCAGTAAGTTGCAACCCCCCCCCCCCCCCCCCTCTACAGAATTCTAGCCGCATCTGATTCCGGTATACAGTAACCCAGACGGGATTTGGGGAATGAGTCTCATGGGTTCTCTGAGTTTCTTCTTCACCAGTTGAGAGAGAAAAATAATGATGTCTCCTTATACAACCTCGATTGAAACAATCGACCAATCAAGCGGCTAGGACACAGTTCTTAGTTCCCAGGTATCACGTTCCCGTTATCCCGGGTTCACTCGGGCTTCTGCTACACAGCTATCGAGAGGTGAAAGGTCGAAGAGTACAACAGGGCGAAAGTGCGACTTATTAGTCTGCGTCGAAAGCAGCCATAATCTCTTCTCCTTAGTTAAGTACTTTTTCCCAAGTTGTTCCCATCTCAACTCCTCGTACATAAAATAGAAATCCAGGTGGTGATGAAAACATACAGAACAATTATCACTGTGCTAAACATTTGTATAAAACTTAAAGTTCTTCCTCATGCCTTAATGACCTTTCCAGATAACTGAATGTAGACATTGTCTTGTTTTGTTTCACTCCCTTTCTTTGTCATGCGTGTCTTTAGTTTTATTTTCTGCCTGTTCCGTCCCTGCTTTTGTTCTTGTCCTTGTCATAGTCCCCTTTTTTATTATTTCGCCTGACATCGGGATATCAAATGTTTATACATGGTCCTGGAGTCCTTGACGGATCTTGAGATGCCCTCACCTTCTAGAGTAATTCAAAAATTTTACAAGCTATGCTTTTCTTGTGAATTGCTCTTTTCCATAGAGTTATAAATTAAGATTGTATTGCTTAATTGGTGAACTGCCCTATTTATCCAAACCAGAGCTGATATCATTATAAAGATTTTATTCATGTTTTGTTGAAATGTACGTGATTCAAAGTTCCTTTAAATATTATATAGGCCCTACTCATGTAAGCGTTATGTATGTTAGTTTATGGAAATAAAATCATTTGAATTGAATTGAGTTTGAATAATACACGCATGTACTATCGCTATGTCGGGCTATATTTGACATTGTAACACAGGCCTTTATGTGTGTCCATGCATATAGGCTTATTTTAATTTTAGTGGGGCCCAGACTATGGGCACTGCATGCTACACTCGGGTTTCCAAACACCATGCACTACTCACAAAATAATGTTTTGCTTGATGTACGATATCATTGTGTATCAATTTAATGTTGTTTTTTTATGGTACCAGATTTTAAAAAAAAATGACTTTAAAGGGACTGTACAGTACTGGTCGAGGAGGGGGTTCTTGTTTTGAACATTCCTAAGTGAGACAATGAGAAACCTCTTATGAAATATGAAAGAGCATGTAATTTTAAGAAGGATTCAACGTTTATTTGATGAAAATGGCTGAGATATCCAAAAAAGAGCAATTCTAATAAAGTGTGGGACCCACACTTTATTACGATTGCTTTGTCTTACTTTGTTTTTGGATGTTTCAGTCATTCCAAACCCGATTTTCATCAAATAAACTTTGAATTCCTCTTAGAATACTCATGCTCTGTACTACTAGTATATCATAAGTGTTTTCTTGGTATCTCGCAAAAAGTTAAAAGCCCAATTCTCATCTCCACCAATACTGTACTATCCCTTTAATTGAGTTGTAACATTTTCATAACTACCTAATTGTCATCTGAACATGCTGTCATGAGATTAAAGATTAAATATTAGAGGGATTAATAAATCATCACTATGTATACAGTGGATTGTGGGTGGATGTTGAAAATTAGCTTTTTGAGGCTGAATTTGAGAATAACCACTCCTTACCAGTATTCACAACATATCACGCACCACGCGCTGTCCATGCGCCGCGATACACCGTGGGACCTTTTCTATGCGTTTTGATTGGTGCATTGGTTGTGACGAAAATGGTAATCTCGACGTACCTGGCTCATAATTGGTCACAGGGAGCGGCATTATTAGCATATTAATAAGCTTGATTCAGCAAAGTCGCCTCGCGCGCCGGTGATGAAAGTCCCTGTGTAATGCACACACGTGAGTTCACCAGCACGTTTTTTCAAATTACTACATACACACCACTACACTACATACACTTTATACACCAGAATAGCATTGGTGAGTCTTCTCGCGACACAAGCGCAACAAGCTGCAACGCTAGTAATATGTTGCACTTTTGCCGATAAACATTGTATTATTTCGTTGTTGTTCAACCATCCACAGTCTGTTATCTACAAGAGTGTCTTCAATTTTGCACTGTTAAAACTAGATCTTCTAGACGGCATACAGGTGAGTACGTTTAACGATCAAAGCGGAAAATGTTTTGTTATTTTTACCGTTAATGATTGCCGCCCATACTAAATTACTATGCTTCCCCGCTTAGTTAGCTCTTGCACGCCCGGTACGCCGGCCGGCCAAATGTTGGCTTCAATTTTTGCCTTTTGTTAGTCGTTATATTTTGTTTACTTTATTGGCAAAACAACTAGCGTAATGTTCTTGGTCTTCTTTTCATTGCAAAATGAACAATTAGTCCGAGTTTCTTTTGTACCCTTGTCGGGACGGATTGATTTTCAAGTGCATTCGTTTCGCCCCGTTCAATCGGTCCGGCAGAACCATCTAACGTGTTAACAGACTCCATCCCCATTACTACTATGACTCGACATAGCCAGGATTGTTGGCGTGTTTTTCGGCATTGATACTGAGAATATATGGGCGGGCGGGCGCGAGATGCAGATGCAGATGTAGAGTACTGTATGCAAGACTTGGCACAACATGTGCTGTGCCTGTTGTGGCACAGCGGACTAAATACAATGTAGAAAACAGTAGATCTAGGCCCCTACACTCTACAGTTCAGTACTATTAGAATTAGAATTATTAATGTGATTGTTAGGCCTAAGGCTAGCTGGCATTTACCAGCAATTTCTACAATTAGTATATTACAGTCGAGCTGCAACTCAACGTATGTGTCTGTAAATTTTACAGCGTAAAAATGTGACCACAATAGTACTCCCAGTCTCCCGCCCCATTCCCAGCCTCATTCTACTTCAATCTTCATTCGTACTTGATTCTCAAAGTTCAAACTAACAAAGAATCGATGACTATTATTGCATTAATGTCATAATGAGTCAAGCTCACAAATGTAATGATTTATTCCTCTTATAGGCCCTCTTGTACAGTAACTGTTAGTGTCTATACATAACACTACTTTCCATGCTTTATTGGCTAGAAGTAAAACAGTATAAATAATACAAGTGATAGTGACACTGACAGTATGACTCAAGCTCTGCTCGTCTAGAACCTACATCACGTTCAATCAAAATGCCGAACTTGCATAATATGTGCAGATAGATCACACAGTCCACACAGCACAGCAGAGTGAATGGATGATTACAGGGCCTAGGCCTATTTGTGAGCAGCTGAGCTGACCATAAATTACCAGAAAAGTATCACCAATTGTACAGTAAGAGTATAAAACTAAAAGAGGCCTTTGATTGATTGAACTAGAGGGTAGAGCAGAGGCAGATTTATCAGTGTATAAATTTGTATAAAAAAAACAACTTTTGAACCGTGTTATTTAACAGTAAACCTTAAGTGGATATTTTTGCACAAGTAATTTTTTGCTCTCAGTCTCACTTGAGAAAAAAAAGGAAATTTGCTTGTTTTTACTTGTGCAGAACCAGAGATGAACTTGTGAAGTGTTGATTCATTCAGCATTTTATTTCAAGTAAAAATATTTGTGTGATCTTTATTTTCGTGCTAGTTTCATGAAATCAAATGTGTAAACTTTCCACACTACGGTACATGATACATCAGGAATTGCTGCCAATTTGTTTCTGGGGTGGTCTGTTTGGGCCACTAAAATATTTGAATTTTAAATTTTGGTGGCCATAAAATAAAGTGGCCTAAAATAAACAGAAATATAAGAACTCATTTTGAATTTTAGCTACCTGATTGTGCTTGTGCCACAGCGAGATAGCCTGTATGGAAATTTGGTGGCCTGGCATAAATTTCAGATGCCTACACTTGTATGGCACTAGGCAGCTACTGATGTTGAGCCCTGCTGTGGCTGCCACAAAAATTTCCTCTTAAGATACAGTATATTAACATGTACATAACATATTGTAAAACACAATACACTAAAAAAAGGTAATGCACTGTTCTTGTCGCACTTCAATATTGAGTAAAAATTGGCCATAATAGCGACACAGCTGACTGCACTGGTAGGTGGAGGTGTCACCTGTGGACCTATACTCATGATGTGCCACCTGTGGACCTTTACTCTTCACCATGCAGTCCAGACAAGACAGAAAACTGAAGTCTCATTCCTCTATCTGGTTATTTACATCCAAAACATACATGTACTGCCAAAGGAATTCAGGTCTGTAGTAAACTCCTCGATTACATAATCAATGTTGATGTCATCACCAGTTATAAATGTTTTATAAAATACCAACTGGCCACAGCTTAATGTGTGGACACTGAGCAAACAGCCAGGCCTGTTGATTCATTCCTCTATCCTTAAGACAAAGCCATGCATGACTAATAGATATGTGTATCATCACCCACCATGTATTTGGCATCGATTCTGCCCATAGTCGCTGTAGTTTGCACATTCTGGGAGTTACCGGTATACCGTACTTTAAATGAAAACTCTTGCACAAGGCGGACTCCTGTTGCCGTTGCATCATGCAGGAAACTGATGTGGTCAGCTAATATGTTTTTCATTGAACTTATGGAATGATTCGTGTAATGTAGCCACAGTCCTGAACCCATGCCAGATTTTGATTTTTTCCCCATTTTTTTTTTTTCTTCACCTAAGGAAATAAAATTTGTGCTAGGGATATGCATTATTAAGCATACACTCCCTCTTTTTGCCCCCAAAGGATATACATGTGTGTAGCAGGTGCACAACATACATCATAGCATTATAGCCTGACCTCAAAAGTGTCACAGAAAAGGGATTGGGGTGGGGGGGGGGGGGGGGGATGTTGAAAAAGGCTAAAAACCAGTCTGAGGGTAAGAGCAGCATAGCTCTGTATTGGCAGTTTTGGGTGTTTGGCCGCAGATCTCACTGCAAGAGCTGCTCAAACCTCAACATGCTCGTCACACGCCCAAGAAATGTGAGGACAGCTTCCTGCTTCCTGTTCAGTGTATTTAATGTGCTTCTCTCTTCTCATCCCAAAAATGTTTAAGATTATGAAAGGAGAATATCTATGTGTTTATAGGCCCTATAGCAAACTGGTACATGGTACAGTGTATCTAAATATTCTTAACTTTCTTTGCTGGCACATTTCCAGTCGGTACAAATATTCCCAAATCATCATCAAATAAAAAGAATTTTACATTCTGAGGTCATGCTCTTTGATACAAACTGTTCCCACACACATAGTGCATGGTATGAATTTCTTTCTCACAGAGAGAAGTTAATATTGTAGAGAATTTTGAACTTGGGCCTTTGCCTGGAAGAGCATGTTACAGGCATGATAATTTGCAGCTGACATTTTATCCTTTTTCTTGTTTGACTTTTACTGGTCAGTGTCATTGAAATGTGCAGCGTTGGCAGTTTGATACTGTGGTAATAGTAAGGGGGAGGCCATTAGCCATTATGGAAAATGATGGTACAGTTCCTATGCTGCATTGAATTCTTCAACACTTGATAAGTCTAGGGGAAAAAAGAAAAGGTGTGTCTGTGCAAAAGTAGCTATGTGCACCAATTTCCGCTGTAAAACTTCCGTTTTGCAGGTCAGGTTGAATTTGGAATGGATCAGTTTTATGATATCTAGCAGGCACTGGTGTGACAATCTGTGTGGCTGTGTCTGCAAAGTCCTGATTGTGCCGCAGCTGAGCACAAGTACATACAGTAATCAATAATACCTTTTATGTTCCTGTATGTCCGTATGTGTCCATATGTGTGTATCTGTGCCTATGTCTGATAGTGATACACTTTGGAAAACATGATCTTCTGGTGCATCAGTGAGCAGGTGTGTTTTGGCTGCAAAACTTGCTAACAAGCATGATCTTCAAGAGCTTCAGTGAGCAGGTGTGTTATGGCTGCTGAACAAGCTTAATGAATACCAGGGGCGGGATCAGGACAAAAGGAATTACTGAAGCGAGTAGACCTGCCCTCATTGGGTTTCTTTCCTTCCCTTCCTCTATTCAGTCAACTTGCCTTAGAGACGGTCTATTATTGATCAGTTGCTATTAGTAAACAACTGTGCTCACTTTTGTCTGTGTCTCCCTCTCGCACTCTGGCCATTTGCAGATAGCACGCAGTCTGGTGTCGCATCGCTCGTACAGAAGGCAAGCGTGACTATTGCTCTTTCCTCTCCAATCCCGCCTTGCCTTCTTCGTTCCGGACCGGACACATTTGATTTGTTTTTTTGGATTTCTGGACACTGACGTTGTTCTCCCAGGAACAGTTTATAAAAGGAATGGGTGACATTCGGTAAGTTTCTTGTCTCTTCAATACCTATCTTCAATAAATGTCTCATAATACATTGTAGTTTTGAGAGCACGTAATTGTGTTTCTGTATTACAAACATGAATGTATTAACAAAGTCATGTATCTATTGAAAGAATGTGCTTTCAACCCTACATGTAATGGACTGTGATAAACTGTGGTAATTTATTATCCACTTTTCTTTTATCAAGTACAATTGTATTTTTCATTACCGCTATCATAATAGTTAGGGTGAGGCTTTGGTACAATTGTACATGATGCACACATACACTTACAGTACATGTCTGTATTCAAAACTTGATGATTATCAAGATATGATAATGCCAATTTATGGAATACTGTGGCAAACATTTGACAAGCACTTAACAGCATTAAAGAGTAGAAAAAAAGTCTCTCATATTTTCAAAAAGTGTGACAATTTTTTTTTAAACGTCGTATCAAGCCTCCTTGTGGAATACACTCCTTCATTGTTGTCACTGTTGAATTGAAGAGTTGGTCCAATCATTCACTTTCAGACCAGCCTAAGATAAGATGGACCTGTTTCTTTTTTTTTTTTTTTTTTTTTTTAAGGCTTGTAACACATGAACCAATTTAGGGGAATGGATTTTGCATAGTTAATATTTTCAGTGGGAAAGTAATTGAAGCTGTATACGTATACTGTAGGTCCATGTGCTGTACTTCATGTCATATCCCATCACATTTGTGTATTTCATGTGGCCAATAGCTGCAAGGATCCAAAAGACAAGAAAGAATCATCATATGTAGACAGGTACTTTGAGAAGTTGATGTTTAATTAATTCATTCAAATTTTCCCCTGTGGCATGCCTATTTAGTTCTTTGCACATTGTGTTGATCATCTTATTCTGGTTTACACCAGCATTACCTCCCTTTGCATACCCTACAATAGTAAGGGTTGTGTGTTTCTAAACTGTGTTTTTGCATTTTGTTATTTTTGCAAAGTGTAGTTATATGCTTAATGCGTTTTGCCTTTAGACATACACTTTGCACTGTTTCAGATTGCAAGAAACTTCTAGCGTTATTTGTTCATTATTTATAAACTGAGCTCAACTATATGTATATGTAGAGCAATATTAATTATATTGAGTGTGAGCAGCAGACTGTTGAAAGATTTTTTACTTCTTGTGGTGAGAATAAAAAGCATGTATTTCATATAAGACAATATTTGTGAGTTGAACATGTACGTATGTACAGTTTAATTACTTGATGAGATATGGGGGATTTAAGACTTTATTCATGATACTGTAAAAGTGGTTTCTTTCGCGGTGGTTTTATTTTCGCACTTTGAGGTTGAACCGCGAATTTAGCATCACGCGAAAATGTTTTTAACTTGCCGCTTGTTACATGTACAACGCTATTGCGCACACATGCACACACGAAGATTCCGTGCATTGAGTGTATTGATCATGGTGGTTAACACACACAGCGATACTGCGCAATGTAGATACAAGCATGTTATAAAGTACTCGAGAGACAGGATTTCAGGTAAGCCTGCATTTAATTTTGATTTCGTTTTGATATTATAAAATAAAGGAATAATTGGATTAAAGTTTGGGTTTTCATGTGCAAAATAAACCGTTTTTGCCGACTGTGAATTTACAGATTTTGCCTACCACGGATTTAAACGCGCGAAAAAGTCTGCACCGATGGAAACCGCAAAAGTATCTGTACGCGAAAGAAACCACTTTTACAGTAGTAGAACAATATCCTTACGACTTACTGCATGCACACAGTTATACATGGTGTAGTGCCAGGTTTAAATTGTACAAATTGTCATCTGACAGAAACTGGATACAACAAATATATTTTTAGTGTGTGGAATATGTGGGAGGTTTTATTCATTCTATTTTATTCATCACACAGGGTAATTCCATATACTTACATTATTTATAGTTGCTTTTTGCTTTGCAACTGTAATCAAATGCAATCTAAAGAGATTTAGAGAGATTTGACTTCAGGAAACTTAGGCAATGTTAGGTACTGTATGTACTCAGCTAGACTTCATACCAGACTTTATATCGGAGGTAAAAAAGTGAATATAGTACTGTATATAGAGCATAATATGTGTGTCTTTGTGTGTTTGTGTGTGTGTTTTTTTTTTTTTCTTTTAAGGCATTGTAGTGTGTTACCCTTTCTGTCACAAATTTGTCTGTAGAAAAAGCAAATATACTGCAATTATTGGTTTTATGAAAAAGATCAAGATCTCTGAAAACAAAAACAAAACAAAAATGTATGTTAGTGTCTACTACGGCACCTAATTCATGATACCTATGGCACTTATTGGTTGGTGGCAGCTTTTACTGCTGAAAGACATAAAATTGTCACAGGAAGACACAAAAAATATGTTGTCAAGACTAGAGTATAGATTGCATGCCCTGAACCTGCGCTGAGGTATAAATGTTAATGAGGTGGGGGGAGTCGTTAGGCTGCTGTAGTTGTATTCAAGTGTGCAGTGCTCTGGAAAATGTCTGTATTCCTCCCGCTATCCCCTTCAGTCCTTGAATTTGTAATCTAACCTTTACGTGTGCTGGGGGCAATGTAAACAAGCTTTTCAAATTGTGATAGATTCGTGGGATGGGTAGCTGTGAGATGTACAAATTGTACTAGATGCAATGCAGCGTTGTGCTCTGCAACAGCCAACTCTTTTTGGACACCAATTTAAAGGGAAATTCCAGCCAGCCTGATATGCTCTGCATGAAAATTGAAAAATCAGAAGAAAAATCACTGAAATTTTTTATTTATTTATTTATTTATTTATTTATTTATTTTTTATTTATTTATTTATTTATTTATTTTTTTTTTTTTTTTGGGGGGGGGGACAAAATCAGACCCACGACAAACTTTGCAGTTGTTGAAATTCAGAGACTATAAGAAAATTGACAACTCATGTGTGATTTACTAATGTGTTGAGCAGCTTTTCGTTCAAATTGTGTCTGGTTCTTGATGTGCTTTTAGCTAGATACCATTAGAGTAATTTCAGATGTCTTCCTCAGTGGATAAGTTCAGGGGGAATACATTGTATGCGTTATAAATGCAGTTAATTTTTGTAGCCCCCTTGTGATGCTTGTGTATCATAGTGCGTCTCTAATGATTTGGGAATTCATCATTTGGTTAAAAAAATCTGAGTTTGTTTACACACTCATTTTCTTTTCTTCAAGTTTTTGTTTTTATTTCAGTTTAATTCATTGCTTCTCTTTTCCCTTGACTGTTTTAATAAACAAAGTGGATGAATGAAAGCATAATATTAGTACACACACACACACACACACACACGCTGGAAGAGAAAGCTATTTCTTCTCACGTGGTGCAAGTCATTCTATAAAAATTTCCATTTCAAGGTCTTACTTTCCCCATACCATATGAGATGACTTACAATGACTTGCACAGACAGTCGTGCAGTGCCTTGTATCGGTGATGTATCTTGCCAGAGTGTTGTTAGCGCAAACATATGTTGCATGAAAATTTGTGGTCAACAATGCTAACTATTTTTGCAAAAATGCTTGCATGAAGTAGTTAATCTGTATTTTTATTGGCAATTGCTTTGTATGTTCTTTTTTTTCTCAACGTAAAGAAAAATCAATCATTTGCCCTCTCATTGTACATGTTCCCTGAGCTGTGATTTTGAGAGTGAAGAGCCTTAAAATTCATTTCCCTTGACAGTCTGCCTGCTAAAATCATTAATGGTGGCGTAGCTGGGGTTGCTGGAGTAACCTGTACCTTCCCAATCGATCTTGTCAAGACGAGACTGCAAAATCAACAGATCATTGATGGCAAGCGCATGTACAACAACTTGTAAGTATCCTGATTTGTTTCTACTTCTTCATGCATGTCTGAGATATGTTTCCTTAATGTTGCAAAATGATTTGTCATTACCCTTGGCAGGATCGTTTTTGAGAACTCTGGTCTCTTGTTGAAGAATATTTAAAAAAAAAGAAGAAAGAAATATTGCTTGGTATTTGTTCCAGGCACAAAAAAAGAGGGGGGGGGGGGGGGGGGGGGGCAAGTACAAGTAGGTGGTTGTCATTATCATCCTTAGCCAAAGTCCTGAATTTTGATGTTGTACATTTAAAGCATTGTTCAAATATGCCTGTCTGATGTGCCATTGTGACCAAAATGTTGATTTTAACACTTCATATTGTTTGTGTCTATTGCATAGATTCCACTGTTTTGTAAAGACAACAAAAGCTGAAGGTCTTCGTGGATTATACAAAGGTGAGCAATGTGATTTGTAATTGATTTAGTCTGCATTAATCATACTTTATGGGTCATTGACCACCTGTGATGGAATGATATTTATAGTTTCATCACAATGGGTTTGTATACTTGCATAAGCAAAAAAAAAAAAATGTTGTGGCAAACACATTTTGCCTACCTGATATGATATACTTGTTTGTCCATGTGGTAATCTGATAAGGGGAAAAAGCATGAGGGGAACAACAATCTTTTATCTCAACGTGCTTCTGGAACAAGTTTCATTTATCACTGGCCTTTGCTCATATTTGATATGATACAATGGATTTGGAGTGATATGCAGTTTGAATCTCATGATGAACTTTATACTACCTCATTGTTGCTGACAGTGTGCCTTTTGACTGTGTAATTGAATTGTGATATAATGACCTTTCATGTCAGTAATCCACAATGGGGGCAGAAACATGTATAAATCTACAGAGAGTATATAAGATGCATGTCCCCCCCCCCCCAAAAAAAAAAAAAAAAAAAAAAAAAAAAAACTGTTTCTTGCATTTCAGTGACCATCGTGCATCAGTACTATTTTTAAAGCTGAGTTGAATTTCATCATTTGCAAATAAATTCAAGGAAATTGTTGGAATACATTGCAGACTGCAATCAAAAGTGCACTTGATCCCACTTGAGCGGAAGTTGATATATCAGGGAATTACTTTTCTGATGAATGAGGTTGCACTTAAAATGTGGATCAGACGGGGGAGGGGGGTTAAGTGACGCGTAACTATTGATTTGTATCTGCTGCGCTGCCAGCATGACGTCAATCCATGTTTGGTCAACTGTTCTTAGTACGCAAATAGCAAACGCCTCCGTGCGTGTAATGGTCACTGTGCGGAACTGCCTGAGGGCGTATACTGCAGAGGAGCTGAATAGTACCGTGCTCTGAATAAAGCCATTTATAATGCAGGGTGCTGCCTGCATAAGTAGTACATAATGCATGGACCAGCCTGAAGCTGTATGTGATACATTGGGCCAACCTGCCCACGTAGTGATGATTGTGCTATAAACCAATTACTGCATCATTTGGGAGATGAGGGTATTTGATGAAGAATGTTTTCATGCACGTGTGCAAATTACTCCCTTGCATTGATGGGCCAACATAGCTATAAATAACTCAAAAGGTGCTTTTGAATTGCCAAGGTTAAAGATGGCTAACTAAGGATATCAAATATTTGGATGTTATTACCAAAAGAAAAAATCAAAATGCGGACTCGTGCAGTTTCATTTTTTTGGGCACTTAGATTCTTTTATTACGTCCATTAAAAAAGACTCAAACAAGAAAACTGGCTCCCACAACTCATAAAATATACAGTATCATGCATTTTTATGCCTCTGTTCCAAAGGGCGCTGCATGGATGCATTGTTATTATCTTTTTTTGCCATGTATTTATTTGATTGTACTGTGTGTCTTATGAGTCTAACAGTCATTTTCTTCAATATCAAAGGCTTTCCCAGATATTTGCATTTAATATGATAATTTTATCCCCTCTCTTTAATAGGTTATGCTGTCAATGCCACTTTGATCTCTCCTGAGAAGGCGATCAAGCTAGTTGGAAATGACTTCTTTCGACATCTCCTGCGTTCAGATGGGTAAATGAAACATACAATTGCATCACATATGTGCTGTCAACTACATGTAGTATGTGTAGTCCTAATTATAGCATTGACCGATTGTCGTTGTTTGAGGCTCCTTGATTTTGCCATACATGTACATGGGCTTTCCAATGGTTACTTATTTAAGTGTTATATTGTGGAGGGATTTTTCAGGATGTGTGGGCGTGTGACATTTGCTGTCATGTAAAAAATTGTTTAAAAACAACAACAACAACAAAAACGCATGAAAGAAACTTTGTGAGACGAGTGTTGCCGATTCTGTATTCTGAAGCCTATATAAGTTCGGTTGTGAAATAGAGAGATGCATGTACAATTTGTCTGTATCCTGTCACACTGGATGAAAAGTAGATTTTAGCCTTCTCATAGGATTCATAATTGTGACAGAGGAGCAGTAGGATTGAAATCAGATCATGAAGAAAAATTAATTTGCATTGGTCTGCTATCATTGGCATTTATTAATTTGGAATGGGAATATGTTGTACTGAGAGATGATGTCTTTTTATTCTTCTATTCAGCCATGCCTTGCCGCTGCATCGAGAGATGTTGGCAGGAGGGGGAGCCGGCTTCTGCCAGGTGATAATTACCACGCCGATGGAGATGCTGAAAATTCAGCTGCAGGATGCAGGCCGCAAAGGTATGAAACTCGTTTGTTGTGCAGTGTGTGTGTGTTGTGGCCATCGTGTTTGTGGTGGGGAGCACCAGTGTGCAAAGGTGGTGTTTGTGCAGCAACCAGTTTGAGCTAGTCGTGTCGGGTGATCTAGTCATATAATTTTACCAGTCATATACGGTTACCAGTCTTATCGTGATTTTTTATTACAGCAGAGAGCAATAAGGGTTTCACCACTTGCAGTTGTCTGTAGTGTGTAATGTCCAACACAGTCCTAAGTGTAATGAATGGAATGTCATTGCGTATTAGTAGAGCTAATTTTATTTCAGCGCGTGTGAGCATTACGATGTAACTGTAACTCCACTTTCTGGGCTTTAATAATGTTACTGGAAATTTTTTTTTTTTTTTCATTTCTATCAAATGTTTGTGTCATCAGGGTTTAAATACAAGTGTTAGCAATCTGACAGGAAGAACAAACATGTTGGGAATATTGCCATGCTCTAATTGTAAAGCACTCTCAAGCATTATGTCTATGAGATAAATGTCAGCAGCTGTTAAACTAATCAGAGCAAATGTCTCATGTATCAGTGTGACTGTGTCCTGATTATTGCTGGGTGGGGTTCCTCATACGTTTCTAGTCAGCCCTGGACTAGTGTTAGGGAAGACAAAATGCCAGAAGGTCAAGTGGAGTTGCAGGCGATGTCTGGTGAGATGACATCTCCAGACACCCAAGGGAAGAGCCCAACATTTGCAAAGTATTGTGGGTAACCCTTACACAGGAAGAGCCTCTGTGCAGGGTGGGGTGCTAGACACACACACTCGCCATCTTGCCCAGGGCAAGTGAAATTCACCATTGGGCAAGTGAAATGAATGGTTAGTTGTCTGATAAATATGTAAGGCAACAACTCAATTGTTAGTTTGGGCTAGTGAGAAAATCATTGTTTGGAATGCCTCTGTCTATGAGGCTTCAGATGTGATTCATCAGGGAAACAGTTCAAGATGCATTGAATACGAGATTGAATTTGAAATGTAATCGGTGAATCAAGAGGACTTGGGGGAATTGCTTTTATAAGTATTTCATTCCAATCCAAGAAGGCATTGATCAGTATTCTGATGCAGGTTTACTGATGTCAACTCTCATGCTATTTCATTCCAGTTCACAAGCTCCAGACCAATGGTGTCAGCTCCATTCCAACCAATGATCTTTCAAGCAAACTCAATCCCGTCCTGGCCCGTTCCTATTCCGCTAATTACAATGCCAGTCCTTCCGCCATGAGCATCGCCCGCGAACTCTTCAAGAGCCAGGGCTTCTTCGGTCTCTACCGCGGTCTTGGAGCGACGCTGATGCGGGATATTCCATTCTCCATGATCTACTTCCCCCTCTTCGCACATCTCAACGCATTGGTGAGTAAGATGCAGTGACTTTTTGTCAAGTCCAGCAATTTTGGGATTACGTTTGTTTGGTTTGTGAAAAGACTATGAGAGCAGATTTTTAAACTTGTTTATGGTGTGCTCTCAATTTAGTTATTGAAGCTGGAAACCAAGCCAAACAGATCTTCAAAAACTTGTGACTTAAATGGTGCAATGAAGATAATATAACTCTCATTGAGTCTCAGGAGTCATGTTGAGATGCATAAAAAATGGCCATGTGATCATCTCCGTTTGTTTCCACTTGCTGTTACAGGGTGTAAATCCCGAGACTGGCAAAGCCAGCTTCCGCCACTCATTCATGGCTGGCTGTGTTGCTGCAACAACAGCTGCAATCTCTGTCAACCCCATTGATGGTGAGTCAAAGCTGTCCATGACTGCAAAAATTCTTTGCATTTTCAGAGTAGTCACTGTATTCTCGTGAGTAGTTCGGTCCTTCGGTGCTGGTTGAATGATAGCAAAACGTCCCGGCACAAAATGCATCTATTTCTTCAATAAGACTGAAAAAGAAACATCCACAAAGTTTTGTTTTGTTTTGTTTTGTTTTTTTGTTTTTTACTTTAACAAAGCAGATTAAAATTCACCAACATTCAAACTACGAGAAGTTATTAACTCTTTGCTGCTTGCCAATTGAAAAAACTGAAAAGTAATGCTGTCTTTTCCCCCATTTGATTGTCTAAACAATCATGTTTTAATCTTTCGTTTGCCTTTGTCCCTGATTTTCTTTGTTCAGTCATCAAAACTCGACTGCAACTCATTGAGACCGCTCAGGGGGAGGAGACGTACGCTGGGATCCGGGACTGTGCAAGCAAAATCCTGCGAAAGGAAGGTCCGCAGGCATTCTTTAAAGGAGCTTCCTGCCGCTGCCTCGTCATCGCGCCTCTCTTTGGCATCGCCCAGTCGGTCTACTACTTTGGGGTAGGCGAGTTCATCGTCGACAGGTTCCACGAAATCGGCGTGTGAGGAGCAGCAGCTACACACATCATTTTATGTGTGTCTGTGGTCTACGACACTGAATACAGTATTTCATGGTGCTCTGAAATTGATGTAAGTCATACATTTCATGCTACCTGTGTTCTGGGACCCCTCGTGTCTCGTGTGCCCAAACAAAGACTGGGCTGCTCTCTGTGGAGAGCTTGCGTATGGTATTGGCCATGTCGTCATATCATTTGTCTGTGAGTTATCGTTGTTGTTATTTTTTTGTCACATGCAGCTTGATTGTTGCCAGAAAGGTTATTTAAGCTCCTCTTTGAGTACTGCTGCAGTGCTGCCAAGCAAAGATGTATCTGTATATTTTGAAGTCTGACATTTAAACCTTGAGAACTTTGCGAGTGAGGCAGATTCCCAGTTGGGACATTGCTGCCTGAACTCAAAAACACACACCGAGAAAATTACCACCTTGCATCCAAAAATGTGTGTATGTCACTAAAAAGCAATAAAACAAATGGCCTGTACGCATACCCATTTTCATCATGTTCTTTGCAGAGGGTTTGTAGTCTTGATAAACTAAGTAGGCACAGTCATACATTGATACTTATTTTTTGAGTTAGGACATGTTACAGGAAAGGCTCTATGAGAGCGATGAAATATCATATACTCCTAGACAAGAATGTCAATTAGAACATTAGACGAGAACAAAAGGAAAAAAAATCAGAGGACTAGCATAGGAAGCATACTTTGACCAGCAGAGGACTATTTTGTAGAATAATCCAAGAAAAACCAGCAATAATAAACCTTTTATTGTCATTCCAAGAGAATGGGAACTCGGTGCCGAGCAGTTATTTTTCATGCTTAATTGCAGTATTAATTGTCCTGTGTCTGTGCCCTGTACTGATGTTTACAAGAAACAGTATGTTCATGGTAAGATAACTGTATGTGGTGAAATGTCTTTGTTATCCTGACTTTGGTATATCAGTTATGGTGTTTTTGAGGTACAGATAGCTATGAATATATCTATAATGTCAATTATAATGGGATACAAGTACTCCTGTGTCTGTGGTCAAATGCAAGGTAGTCAGTTTTAGGGTATAAGCATCGGTCAAATCCCGTTGTGAAATGGAAATTTGTTAAGTGTTGTGTATTTGAATTGCTTGTGAATGTACTGCCATTCCCAACAAACAATTAGAAGGTCCTAAACAAACATGATGTCATTCAACTGCAAGTCATATGCACAACCCCTCTGTGCATGCCTGTGTGTTATTTCCAGACAAGCTTACCATGCCTGCCCAAAATGCAGACACGAGCATCCCTTGTGGTATGCCAGCTCAAAGACTTTGTCCCACTCCCCTCGGTTCAGTGTGACCTTGTTCACCGGTGAAAGCCACCCTGAGAACATAGCTCTTTTTTTGCTGATTGTACAAGTAATCTATGTTTTCACATCCGAGGGCAGCAGGTGGCATGCTCCTACTGCACTTTGTCTCCTACAGTGTGCCACGTGTGCACCCTGTCACATGCTCAAGTGGTAGCCCCCCCCCCCCCCCCCCCCACACACACACACACACACCATACCTACTTGAGTGAAAACAGGAGCAGTGCATTGTGCCAGGAGTGTCAGGAGATGTTGTGTCATACAAACCATTAGATTGTTCTTTTAATGGCTTGATTTTACATTAACTGAAAGGCGAGAAGGGAAGTTGTCAGGGTAAAATAAGATAAGGGAGCACACCCAGCAGCACAGACCATGGGCAAATATCGAAACAATCGCTTCTCTACCTCCACTTGCAAGTCCATTCATTTTCACCATTGATCATTACACCGTAGGAATTGCTCCAGCTTTGTGAGAATTGACATCTCAACAGTATTCTTGATGGTGGCAAGTAATTCAATGTGAGGCATTCATAGCTTTCACGTGGATGGGTTAATTGCCACAGATAAGCAGCTGATACTTACATGTACAGAAAAATCTGTCTGTTCGGAGAAGATTTGTAACATTTTTTTGACTTTGTTAGATCTCTGATGAGACAGATGGACGCCTCTCATAGACGTTGCTGTGGAGGGATGCTTAAAGGGATAGTATAGTTTTGGTTGAGACCTAATTTCAGGTTTCTAACATTTTTTGGTGAGATAATGAGAAACCACTTATGAAATAAGAAAGAGCATGTAATTCCATGAGGAATTCAACATTTATTTGATGAAAATTTGTTTTGAAATGGCTGAGATATCCAAAACAGAGCAATTCTAATAAGTGTGGGACCCACACTTTGTTACGATCGTTTTGTTTTACTTTGTTTTTGGATGTTTCAGTCATTCCATACCCGATTTTCATCAAATAAACTTTGAATTCCTCTTAAAATGGTATACTCTATACTATTTCATAAGTGCTTTCTTGGTATCTTGCAAAAAAGTTAAATGCCCAATTCTCATCTCCACCAATACTGTACCATCCCTTTAACCACTGTCCATGAGGATATAAAGAGTGGAATACCTCGACCACCTCATTTATATCTAATTTACAGTCCTAGATTGGCAAATTTCAACTTGAATAGTAAATAACAATCTGATAAATACAGTGTGCTCACCAGCTGTTTGAAATATCAAGATTTGGCAGGAATTTTCATGGATAAAGACACAACTACCAGATTGTTGGCACACTGGTAATGCGCTGATAACTGATATTCAGCAAATGCATTCACTAGCTAGCTAATATTGGTTTTCGAGGGTAGAGCATCCTCCTACAGTATCGGGTATAAGAGTCTTCAGTCTGAATGGAGAGGGATTCCGTGAAGTCAGACGTGGTCTCCACGGAACATATCCCTGAAGATCGATACATACTTATCTTTTGGTCTTATACTTCCACAGCTTGGTGTATATCAAATATATGTATCCAGTGCATATTTTATAGGGCTATGGGCATTTGTATGCAACTCAACAGTATCTATCTATTTACCCTTAAATCTAATGGGACTTTTTTTTAATTGCGTTATGACCAGAATCATATACCAAATATTAAAGTGATGGTATGGTCAGTCACCTAGTGGCGTTGTTCGGAATATGGCTATTTCTATATGCATGAACTTGGAAGCCTTGTGGGGGGAAAATCGCCAAGCGTTATATGGGCTACAAATGGCCTACTGAACAGATAAAATTATAGAAAACTTCGTCTTTACCATTCCTATATTATTCCTCCGTAGAGCGGATTCTGTGAAGCCAGACATAGTCTCTGCGTAACATATCCATGACAATAAGATACAGACCGATCTTTCGGTCAACTGCCACTGTAGACAGAGAATCTGTCTGTTTTGAGGAGTTTGACAGCTATTTTTTTTTTTTTTTTTACTTTGACTGTCTCCCTCACATAGGAGAGGGATTCCGTGAAGCCAAACATGGTCTCTGCGGAAAATATTCCCAATGATAAACACTTGACCAATCTTTTGGTGTACTGCCACCGGTACTGCTGTTGCTGTGAGTTGCAATTGCTGCAGTGCACTGTGCATAATGAAGGAGAATTATAGGGAAAATAAAGGAATAGTAACAACAGACAATAAATTGCATTTTCAAGTAGGGGCCTAAAAGGACATGGTCAACAACATGTGCAGAGAATGGAACAGAAGCACAGGCATATTAGCAGCTGCCAAACCAGCTATTCCTGAGTTATTCATGTGCTGTTATTCCAAAGTTTTATTTTGTTTTGTTTTGTTTTTGTGTTGTTTTTGCCAAAATTTGTCGTTGACAATAACAGCAATAACTAACCACTGATTTCATGCCATGTTGATACAGCATGTCCTAAGATTTATTGTATTATCATGAGTAGTATGCACTGGCCAAAGCCAATTGTCTTGAAGCCATGCAACAATGCCAACAATTCTGTACTGTTTACTTCAGTGCATTGTTATATGGTATGAATACCAAAGATGTTTATTGTGTAAGTTGTTGTTGTTGTTTTTTTCTGCAAAGGTGCTTTATGATTGTTTTCAACACATTGATAACATCTCACGTGCTTTATGATTTTTGTTCTTAAAGTTTCAGTGCATTGATTGTGTGTTGTCATAAAGGTACGGAACAGTAGCTGAGCTTATTTCTTTCAAATGACCCAAACATTGTGTGAAAGATGCCCACCTATCGAATCGCTGAAGACCAGTAGAATGGTATCCAGGGGATCCCCAGGGTACTGACGAGTGTGCGAATGCACCGTTTGCCCTCTGCAGAGATATCTTGGCGAGGGGTAAAGAGAGGCATATCGTAATGAGGTGACTGCCTCCACAATCCGACGTACAAGACCTGGGGGGGGGGGGGGGGGGGTGTTTCATCAATTTTGTCAGCGCTGACTATTTCAGTAAAATCCTTGGTTTTGATTGGCTGAGATGCTCTGGTCACTGACTGTTACCATGGTGATTGTCAGAGACTGACAACTTGTCAGCGCTGACTAACTTGATGAAATACCCCCCAGTTCCCACAATGCATTGCGGAGGTCAAGGAGATGTCTGTCGTTGACTTCCTTTCAAAAAGCCTCATGATTGGAAGAGGAGCACCATTCATTGCAAATACCTTGTCTAGTATTGTGAGACTTGCAAATTCTATATGCATTTGTGGAGCTAGTTTGACAGTCCAAATCTGTGCATTGCACAATTAGACCATACTAAAGACATTTTAAATCCTCATAAATTGCTGACCAAACAGTTTGTACTTTTCAACACTTTTATAAAAACTTTGTCACTCATAACACAATCATTGTTTAGGTAATTAGATTTTAAGTGGATATTGGGTCAAATTATTTCACTTTTTCTCTTGTTTCACTGAACCTAATGAAGATTCCAAGAATTATGAATGCATGTTTTATTGAATATGTCATTATACTAAATTTTCACCAATGTATCTGTATTACCAAGGTATCTCTGCATAGAGCATTTGCTGGACAAAAGGAGAAATGTGGGTCTTGTGGCTTATGTGGCTCAGTAACGCATATTACGAAATCACGGTATATTTAGCGCCATGTGATCAATTGTTGTGTACATAAGATGTGTTAAAAGTTATGATATTACTGTAGATAAACACAAAGAGATGTGTAAAACACCAGTTATCGTTATATCGTTATACATAAATGCAATACAAGTACTATAACAGTTAGCAGAGCTTATCAGAGGCCTGCCAAGGTGTTTTGAGATGTTTGCTGAATGTTATCAAGTGAAATGTCTGTTTGCCAGTGTAAATGCAAAGCATGACGCATTGTTGTGATCAGTATTTTTTTGAAATAAAGATGACATTTTATTGTTATATCTGACTGAATGCTAAGTGTCCTGACTGGAATGCCAGCTGTATTCATGCTTACTATCGGGGGTATCTAAATTCACATATTTGTGTGTATGTGTATGGGTATGGCTCTGTGTGTGTGTGTGTGTGTGTGTGTGTGTGTGTGTGTGCACTTACCTATGGTGTAAAACGAGGACACACATACAAACTTTACACTTAAACCGAGGACACACAGAGAACCGAGGACATCCTCGGTACGCAGACTATTCCAAACGGTCTGCTTTTGGATGCTTTTGCATGTAGGGGTACATGTTTGTAGCTCCTTGATTAGCATAATTGTAATAAGTCCTCGGTTGGGTGGTAATGTACAAATGAGTCCTCGGTTGACAAGAGTTCTACTTACACACAGGTCCTTGGTTATGTGGTAAAATTCTTATGGGTAAAACGGGTCCTCGGTTTCCCCCATAGACGCGTATGTGTGTGTGTGTGTGTGTGTGTGTGTGATTGTGTTGCTGCTTTGTACAGTCACTGTAGAATCCATCCACATCACAACCACCACACGACTTCTGGCCTCATACATGTATATTCCTCCTTATGTTCAAATATTTGATCCAAAACCATAAAGCAAGTATATTTTGCCTTTTTCCAGTTTCTGATTAAAACTATGAGCCTCGGTGCCTCCAATACAATGTAGTACTTAACTGTTTGGAGTCACACCAGTCCTGCCCATAGTTTTACAAACTCTCAAGGCACACGATACTTGCATGTTAATGTTATACAAATGTATATTAAAGAACCTTCAAAGTGGTCTATCTGGGTCCTCATTCCATCCCATATAATCAACGTATATTAACATCTTATGGTTTGTTCCGGGTCACTACAGGGGGTAGATAGCACAAAGTGCACTGTAAAAGTGGACATGTTTGTGGCGTGGAAACTTTTGCGCATTTCATGCAACCTGAAATGCGCTAAAATAAAAGGCACATGAATATTTTTGCTTGTTATATGTACCACTATGTAATGTCATGATTCTGTGGAATTAAAAACACAGGAAATTCATCTTACTAGGCAGAGCGCAAAAAAATTACTCTCACAAAAATATCTACTTTTACAGTACATGTGTACTTGCGTGATGCCATCAACTATGCTTCTAAATAAAGCCAGTTCACAATTGCAATCTGAGCATGTACAGATTAAGGCCATTGCAGACCTTCTCTTGAAACTGATGTGCAACTGATGCATAAATTTACAAAGCTGGATAGGTTCTTCATGAAAACTATGCTGCCCTACTTTGGCAAAAGGAAGCAAGTGACATACCATCCGAATTGAGTTATTGATGTTTTCATAATTCACACAATGAGCTCTTCTTCCAGGCCAAATTTCATGCAGAAACACTCATCCTACTAAGAGATATGTTAGATAAGACATCATGATAGTCCATTGAGGTCAGTGTAAATGACAGATACATTTTGCTCTTTTAAGAGAAATGTCACTTTTGTCACTTGCTTCCTTTTGCCAAAGTAGGGCAGTATGCTTCTAAATAAAGCCAGTTCACAATTGCAATCTGAGCATGTACAGATTAAGGCCACTGCAGACCTCTTCAAACTGATGTGCAACTGACGCATTTACAAAGCTGGATAGGTTCTTCATGAAAACTATAAATGGTATAAGAGATTTTATGTGTGAACATTAGAATGCAGGCTTACAGGTGAATTTGCACTCTTTCAACCAAATGGACAAAAAGCCATTTATGCAGCACTTAAACATGCAAATCACCACTTTCAGCTCGGCTGTTTTCAACTACAGTACTTTTCTAATCAAAAGAATGTTTTGAAGTCTATGATTCAGAGGTCATTAAAGACCTTTAATCCAAACTGAACCATCTTATTTTGCCTTACAAATCACTGAATGAACACTCCTGCGAGAGGCTAAGCACTGAACCAATGTCTGCACACTTTGTAATACTGTGCATGTCACACAATTCAAGACAGACACTTGTGTCACTTGAATTGCACATTTTAGCATTTGACACATGAAAATGAAGCAACGTATTTCACACAATTTCAAATCAAAATACAGGAGGGTTTCATCATAGTGAGGTCAGATACGAGGAGAATTTTGTTTTTAACAAGGTATTGAAAAACCTTGTTGACCAATAGGAATTCAAAGTTTCTTCTATTGTATAAATTTTGGGAGAAAAGGATAAAGAAATCAAAAATGAATATGTAAAAAGGAAAATGTTGGTCCCAAAGCAGACATGAGGCAAAAATCCACACCATGTCAAACCAGCAAATCATTGAATAACGACTCTCTACATTCGTGACTTGTCTACATTATCGATACATGCTTGCAGTAAGTGACTATTTGTGTTGTAGAGTAAAGCACCACATGTGTGTGCTTCCCCATTATCTGATCTCCAATTGGCTTTGTGTATTACAATGTAACAGAGGGTCCCATGTGCTACATGACTGTTGTCGAGTCTAAAACATTTGATATCATACAAGATTTTTTTTTTCTTGAGAACACTTCCAGCACTTTCCTGTCATATTTCCTGTTTTCTTGTTTATCAATATTGCATCGCACTATGGATATTACCTTATCAGAGCAGAACATGTTCATACAGTGTGCATTTGTGCTTATGTTCTAAGTGTAAGGATACAAGGGTCTTGATATGACAAGGTACAAAACTTGAACAGCTGGACCCAATGACCTCATTTTAACAGAATGCCCCTCTAATACGATGCAATCTTTTCATACATGCTCTCACTCTCGCAGATGATACCTTCCATGACTAACAATCAAACTCTATACAAGACAAAATACACTTGTTGCACCTACATCTTCTCTTTGACAAGGAATATATTTCTCACATTCAACACTTCTTACAGCACCAACATAGACAGTCCAACAGTCTTTAAGAAGAAAACAAGCATTACTACATACTACTTCAACACTTCCATTTAAAATGCGACTACACATGGACCATGTGTGTAAACAAGCAATTGTTCATTCTATCAAATGACCCTACACACAAACTTGATACTAAGCTTAAAAATATGTCCTCTCTATTCTGATATTCGCCTTTTCACAAAATTCACATTTCTGCATGATATATACCCATTTATAATATCATCTTCCAATATCTTAGTAGTACTTATACAGCTGTATTGCAATAAAATATTTGTATGCATAATATACAACTTCCACGACACTCATCTTTTAAAGTTGCTGTCATATCCCCATATTGTAATTAATGTTCGTTCCAACACCATACAATCACTGGATAACACACTCTAACCAGCTTATGGTAGTAAAGAGGGCTGGTCTTCTTAAGTCTCCCATAAGGGCCAGAAATGAATGGATACTAGGAATTGTAGTGCTTTTACTGACAAGCAAATAGCACAGAGGAAATGTGGCTGAACTGCCTTCCTTGTTCACCTCCAGTGAAATGCGTGCACACAGTATCTGTGTTAATTTGTGATCACTGGAATGACAGTGAGCTTCGAATTAGATTATCTCGAGCAATTTGCTTCAATCTACAAAACAGATGATCCATCCCAGAAATATGCAGCTCAGCAACCCTAAAGGAACCTGTTCTCATATATGTACTGTAAAAGCCTCAATTTTTGCAAGGGTTTAATTTGGGGGAATCACCGTTGGATGTGAATTTGACAACATGTGAAATATCCCCAACTGATCTTGATCGCATTAAATTTGCGTGATGAACACACATGCATTTGTGAACTATGATAGCATTGGTGTCTAATCGCAAAACATCTTGCAAAAATGACTGTGACCTCCTAATTCAAGAAAATAATGGCTTTTCCATCAGATGAGACTTTTTAGAGAGATGGGAATATCTAGTGCTCTGTTGAACACATTTGGACTATTTGCCATGCCAGCATCACCTGAGACTCATACACTTCCAAAAAGGCAACATGCTATTGGTATATCTTACCACCAAACTTTGAAAATGACAAAGATATGGATTAATGCCCAGGTCACCTGTTACACATTACTAGCAATAAAACTGTGATACGCTGACAGTGTATCACCTAATGATAATGACAAACTTCACTGGGCATGACATTATCAAGCCACCACACATGTCTTTCCACTGTTGATTAAACATCAATTAATTGGGAAAATTGACAAGCTCACCTGGCACATTATGCACAACCTTACACAGAATACTGGCACCCAGTACTTTTTTATGAACCTTTTGGAACTAAAGACCAGTTACATTCGCAGATATGGAATGACATGACTACTATATAAGCTGTTATTTTCGCGAATGAGTAGGTCACAGACAATTTCGTGGGATGTTATTTTCGCGAGTTTGTGCACTCATGACTATCAACTCGAGATATTTTCGAGTGTTGTTAAATTTGCGATCCAACAGTGATTCCCAAAATTTGAGAAAATTAAACCCTCGCAAAAATAACAGCTTATACAGTAGTATTGTACATGCCCTTATATGTCCCAGGCATGTGATGTATGCACTTGCTTTATTTTGTGCACTGCACTCTGTAGTTGCTTATGTTTAAATTATTGCTTTATTTAAACAATGAAAAGATATGATCATATGTCACTAGCAATCTATTCAACTCATTCAAAGGAGTTCAATCTTTATAGTTACTCTAAACTACACATCCACTATCCCATTAAATCCCCACATGTGAATGCATGGCTCGGGCAAATGAGTTTACAAATCTTCAATAATATATATAACTCTATATTGGGATGTCCCTGGGAATATGTGAAAAATTAGTCCATGAATTTCCTGTTGTTGTTGGGCCCAAACAGCTTGGTTCGTATTTCAGGAAGCATCTGAAAAAAAGGAAAGCAGACAAAACTACTGGTCATACTACATGTATGTGTGGGTTACAGTAACTATTCGTACAAAACAAAAACTTCTTCACATTTTCAACCTGTCAAATCAGCAAACACACACATTTTTCATTTCTTTTGTAAAGTGTTCTTTAACTGTAAAGAAAGAAATATTTGCAGCATGAAATTTTTGCAAATTGCCACTAGCCTCCAGTGCATTACAGTGTAGACAAGAACTTTTGAGCGCATTTTAATTTTGCGAATCTAGATTGCAGAATTTGCCAAATCAAAATGCACGCAAAAATTTCTGGTTTTACAGTATGCCACAGTCTATTTCTTATTTCAGGTTGCAGGATGGTCCTTGGAAAGTTTTAGCATGCAATTGTATTGCAGGACCTTGCCAGAATTTTGGATGCCAGCTTATTCACTGGATTTAATATTTAATACTGAGGCTACAAGAGCACTAGAGCACATCCAGAACTGTGTAAGGGCTGCAACAAAACATTCATGCATAAATATCCAGACTTTTCCCAGCAATATTTCAAAGTTTTGAGTTGTGGAGTGCTTGTGTTGGACTTCTGGCTGTTCAGATCTTTCTGGAGGTATGAATGTGTCAGACTTGGGCATTTGTTGTCATACAGATCTATCACCTGGTAACAATTTCCCCCATGACATATCATCAGTGGTCAGCCCTCATTTATGTAACTAGGTTGATGACATCTTTTGTGATATCTTTAAAAAGTGTCAGAATTATTCCTAGTCATTTGACCGGGATCATACATTTAATATCCTGAGCCAAGTGCATATACCTCTACTCCATTATTCACCAATAAAATTGAAGAAAAAAAAATAGAAGGAACAAAATGTAAAATACCTTTTGAGTTCAGGTTTTATTCTTTTACACAGGGCAATTTTATAGAAACCAAGATTTGAAACTAGTGAAAATGCATACATATCTTGCTAACATATTACTTTGCAAAAAGAGATAAAGAGAGAAAGAATTAGGATAGAAAGACAGATGGATAGATAGATACCTCTAGATAGATAGATAGATAGATAGATAGATAAATAGATACAAAGATAGAGAGAGAGATAGAGGAAGAGAAAGAGAAAGAAGGAAGGGAAAATGTGCAATGCCACCTGTAACATACCTGTCTGCTGAGAAGATCTAGTCTCTTCTCCAGGGTATTTTCCACTTTGATCTTCCCACTGGGAGTATACATATCTACACCTCCGCTCCTGCAGGCAAAGAGAACCATCAGAGAAGAGAAATAGAGTAGCTGCGTATGGATTCTTTCATCTTGCTAAGTCTACACTCGCCACTGTCTAAGGTATTTGGAAAGGAAACTCCCAAATCATCTGTGTCTGGTGTTTGTGTACCTAAACAGAAACAACTGTCATCTCAGGTGAAATATTTGCATCCCGATCCAAAATTCATCAAGAAATGATTCATCTCTGTACGACACTTCCCTTTCGAAACAGTGCTACAGGACACATTCACATATTTCTCGGTGGTCTTATTTTGGCAAATTTCACAAGCCAACTGTACATAAGCATACAACGTGCCAAAATATTGCCTCCGGCTACACAGATACACTGCATTCTCTAAGTGGGGAAGACCATCAACTCTACTACAGGCGACTCCTATCATAACAGTCTTTGGGACCACCAGTTTTCTTTTGTTATATCAAATGTTTGTCATAGTCTAGCAATAAAATATATATAATACAGAATATAGAGGTATACAAAGAGGGACATGAATTTTCACTTTGCTGGAATGAGATTTTTGCCATTACCATGTTTGCTATAACGGGAGCGCCCTCTATGTCAAAAGACAATATATTCATATTTCATTTCATCCCCATGGTCCCAGATGCAAAGATAACAGATTACAAAATTGCCTTTAAAAGTCTTGAAATGTAATGCTTGCAAAAATACTCAGCATACACATAAATGTAATGTACGCCATTGCTCCAGACTCTTACATCACATGACACTTTTAAAGCTAGTTAGCATGTTTCTATGACATCCTACTAGTTTCATGTGAACACTTCATCCTAGGCAATGCATTATTCAAATAACTAGCAGCACCCGTGGAAATCCACGGGTCTGAGGGGTTTTATTTTTTTCTCATAATACGATTTTGCACATTTTTATTGAAGAAATAAAAAGAAAAGTCTTCTCATTCTTTCGTTAATTGTGCTGTCTTCTAAATGACCACCCTTCCCAGAAATTTAATACATGTAATACATTTTTGTAGTATGTGCCCGGCGATCCGGTCCATTGGTAGGGATCATTCCTGCCACTACTTGCTTTTATCATAGAACTTGAGTTTCGAGGGGTTTTTTGCACCCGTTGAAGTCCAACAGTTGTCTTGTTACTCCCTCACCCCCCCCCCCCCCCTCACGCACACACACATTTCCACCTCCGCAGGGCAAAAAACAAAGACATTCAGGGAAAATTACCAAAAACGCAAATGAGATTCCCCGAAAGTTCTGCCCACAGATTGTTCCCGTCGAAACGGGAAGATATTAACACTATGACTTTGATTACCCCCTGCTCTTGCATCCACGCAGGCACCCGCGGGAATCCACGGCTGGTCTCAAGGCCTCGGTTTGTTTGTTTGTTTGTTTTTTTTCATATTTCTTTTTCCCACGTTATGAGAGAAAAATAAAATATTTTTGTCTTCATTTGCTCCCTCCTTTTTGTCTTTTATCACCAAAACTCATAGAACCATCATCTGCTTAAGACTGTATACATTATCATAATTAACATTAGGCCTACAATTATTGCTCCTATTATTGTTATTATTATTATTATCATTATTATTATCATTATCATTGTTGTTATTTGGGGAGGGGGAGATCATAGTCATCAGGTTTAATAGGCACCCGTGGGAGTAGGGTCTCACGACCTCGTATTTTTTTTTTCTTTAATATTTTTTCCCATGTTATGGAAGAAAGAAGAATATATATTCGTCTTCATTTGCTCCCTCTTTTTTTTTTGTCACCAAAACTTGGTTTGATAGACCATAAAACCACACATTCTATTTCCACTTTTTAAAAAATAGGCGGTCGGCAAAGCAAGGTTTTCCCCTACGTCCGCTCATCTTATGAATATGTATGATTACAGCAGCTTTGCAGTAAACGAATGGACACAGCTGCGCGTGTAATCTGATATGGAAGGGTACGATCGGCAAATATATTTAGCCATCCTAAACAGTCTGCGTACAATGACATCGGACTTGAGAGCAAACGGCGAGCAAACTAAATGACGTACCTGAGCTGCATAGTATTCTGCAGTTGTGCAAAATACAATTAAATAACAACGTTCGTTGTTTTCATTTGGGGACGCCAATGGCGAACTGTACGTAAATGCCCTTGTAGTCCATATCACGCGCACGCAGATATAGTGCTTCGTGTAACCATCGTCAATACATTACATACACGTACAACAGGCGGAGGCAAAGGTACATCACAGAACTAATACACACAGTGTAGAGTGTGTAGAGTTCTGTGAGGTACATTGTGTGTGTGCGTGCGCGTCCGCCGGAAGATGTCAGAGATTTCGCTGCATCCATCATCTTTAGTATCCCCACTGTATCTGCAAGCTAATAGATGAACGGTCGAGAAAGCTGGAGTCCAGCGCAGGTTCGATGAATATTAAAATGCTCGGCTCTTTCGTCACGCACAAAAATGCATTATGCATCTATCTAATTAATTTTTCTTTTTCGTCCTCAACGTCGACATGGAGGCGGAGCGGGGACAGAACCCGCGCCAATCGATGCAGGATACTCTCCTGCGGCCCACGGCACCGGTACCAGCTGCCCGGAGCCGACGGCTCGGGAGGAGATAGAAAAACCAGCAACGCCGCAATAAAACAGGAAATACATAAGGCCGCGACAACAACAACAACTTCGAGTATAATAATTGTAGATTGCAAGAGGCAGGTTACAAATTCAGACAGGCTAGTCAAAGCCAAGCTAGCTACTTCATCTGACTCGTCAAAAAAAAAGAAGTTCTAAGCTTAATCTCAGCAATTTTTTTAGTTTTATAAGCTATGCTGAGGATTTATATAACGAGGGTGAGTTTTACCAGGGAGGTGGTAGCATATGACAGGTAACCACTAAGGCAGGTTTGACTGCTTTTTTTTTTTTTTTCTTTTTTTTTTTTTTTTGGTATACATACCAATTTATATATGAGAACATCATATTTTATTCATTTATACATTTTTTTTTTCAGTTTGCTTATTATAATAAATATCATACTTCTTTTTTTTTTGCAAATGGAGGGCAAATTTCTGTATCTTTCCAGCTGATAAAGAATTTTAATTCTCGAATTACTACCCTGCTCATTGACTAGTTCTTCTTCAATACTTGTAGATGAACAAGCTCAACATAAATTTCATGAAGCAATATTTATCAAAAATTTCCAGCCTGTCCTCTGTGCCTGCATACTTACACTTCAGGGGAAAGGAAGTTCTCTTGGTCTACAACCACATTGCATTCTTTCTTGGTTGCCTCCCTGTAGCTCCTCACTGCATCAGGTACTGCTTCCTGTGGGTGTGAGATGGAATAGAACAGCATATAACAATGGTGAGGAAATATGACAAAAAATGTATGAGAAGATAGACAACAAAATACAGTGAAAAGACAATGTAACACATAATGAGGACAATGGAATAAAGAGAGAAATGGCGAAGCAATGTGTTTCATTTACACTGTCAAAAAACTCAATGATTCAGTAAAGAAAAAGCTAAAAGAACTCAACACTGGCACTGGTCCGACAGTCCCTGACCAGTAAAAAGCACTGTTGGACCAGTAACTTTTTCAGGAATGGAGCAGTAAAAAATTGAAAAACTGGGTACCTACTGGTCTGAGAGACAGGTTGGACTAGTAGAAAAAAGTGAGTTAGTGTGCAGCCCTGCTTAAAGATCCAGTATTTTGGGACTACCTTGGAGTAGGAGGGTTGGCCCAGCTTGGATATATTTGAGAACCCCTTTAATGAATTGTGTACAGCTTTGTCACTGATATATATGTAAGTACACACACTGCTGAAGAATCTTGATTGTAGTTGACCATCACCAATGAGCATACACTACGATGCACATATCTGCTGACCTTTGCTACTTCCGTTTTCTAATGTATCTCGGTGGGCAGTGAATGAATCAAAGCTACTCATGAGTCCCCGTACTACTGGATCTTTAATGAATACCTCTTAAAGATCATAAATCAATACAATTTTGTAGTTTTCTTAAGTTTTTCTTTAAGTTTTATGTTTTCTTCTAGTTCTATATTCTTATCTTTGCATTACTAATACCTAAATCACACTCCTAGGATCAAATGGGTACAGAATGACCTCAAACAGAGTTGAATGCTACTGTGACTAGCATAAGGTAGTGGCAGAGGTAGAAAAGCAGTTGCAGTCTGAAAGCTGCACTAGCATTCATGAGTTTTAAGACTTGCCTTGACAAGGCTGACATCACACTCCTTACACCTGACGACCACGTTTGGTTCCAGGAGCTGGTAGAGACCCTGGCTGAGCAGGCCCTTGATCACCTCCTTGTACTGGGACCGGTTCTTGGTCAGTTCCGTCAGCCGCTCCTGGGCCTCATCCAGCACGGCTTGGACGTGGTCTTCGCGGCACTTGAGAACCTTGAGACGAGCCTGATTCAGCATGTTGGACTGCAGGCTGAAGTAACAGAAATAAGACAAAGGCAATCTTGAAGACACATGCTCAAACTTACGGAGTACAGGTCAATATATTGTTCCCTCACTCTCATCAATGTACCTCTTCAACTGCCTTCTTTGATCTCTCTGAAATCATAGTCATCTCCAGCTGACAACATCCTAGGCTTCTATACTTCTGTACAGTTTACTTTATGAGATGACAATCATTGGACAAGAAATAGTTCATATCATCACCAGAATATGTACATTATGACTTTTGAAAGTGATGCAAACACAGTAACCATGAGGGATCCGTAATAATGCTTTATACTCCTTATGATAAAAACTGGAATAAGTGATAACAAACAAACGAACAAACAACTACTACAACTTGCAGTTAGGCCTGATGTATTTAAACTGCACTTACATTTTCTTTTGCAGATCCAGATTTTTCTCCTTCCTGCCATAGAAATCTGTGATCTTTATCCTCTGCTGCTGAACAAGACGTCCCTTTTCAATTTGGAATTCTTCTTCGGCCTATTTCATGACAAAGTTACAGGATTCAAAGAGAGAGAGAAAATGGGAAAAATAAAGAGCAAAATATACACAAGTACAGGAGGTATGCTGTACACACAATGTAAGATAAAGATAATGACAGAGAAAATCATAAATAAAGTAAATGGCAATGGAAAGACCACCATACAACGATATAGAAGATTTTTATCTGGGGTGGGGGGTATCTCCCCTCCCCCACCCAAACTCTTTTTGTTTTCTCAAATAATATTTATTCACTTCCATTCAAATAATACCAGAAACATCAATTCACTTTAGTATCACTGTACGTAAATGTAACAGAATAATTCCTTTAATAAAGGAAACTGAGATCATTTTCATTTTTCAATACCAAATAACAAGTAAAATAACAATAGTACAGCTGTACTCCAACAAATTACTTTCCCAAAATAGAAGTATATTACACTGTATATCTAAAATAAAACACATCCCCCCAAACAATTATCCCTTCCTATGTTTCCAAACAATATACAGGGTGTACCTTTGAACTCCCCCAAAACATACAACCCTTCCATATTGAGATCTCCCCCTGCCCTTTAAAATCCAGCCCATTACCAGAAAGACATTAATCTGTCTTCTATCCTTCCTCTCATCCCCCTTAATTCCCAGTCAAAAAACAACAAAACAAAACAAAACACAGACACATACATACAACACGGACAGACAAAACTGTTGCACTTTCGCCTGTCCATGTTGCATACATTTGTTCATTACACACTATGTCTAGAAATGGTAAGAACAATGTTCAATAGAATTTTAAAGAGCTCTGTTTGTATCTTTTCTGATCAAATAATTACAAATTTTGTAGGCCATTCAGTTGAAAAACAACAAAGTTTGAATAATTTGACCTTCATATGTGCAAATGTCTGTCCAGCATTGCATACACTGTTATGCTGAAATTTTTCATTTTGGCAAAAATTCTAGCACAGTATACTAGTACACTGGAAACAAAAAAATAAAGCTACATCCCTATAATGCCCCTTTTACTGTAGAAATGCTCATTTATTTTTGCACACTAGCCCATCACATTATCACTCTGACATCAATGAATCATTTCATTTATCACCTTATCATTACATACAGTATAGAGAAGATGAAAAAATCACTCTCCTAATTCAAAACACCATGAACTTTACTGGTAAATGAATACTGAGCGTGGCAAATAGAGCAAAATATGGTTTGAAAGGCCAAACAAATGATGATGTACTTGTATGGGCCACAGTGATAAGTCATTCCTTTTCACATCAACGTTATGAAATGAAAGGAAAGAGTGAAACAACTCTTTGCTGTGTTAAAAAATAAAATTGTGGTGTGTACCTGCCTCTACAATACAGTCTGATGCTGTCAGCAGGCCATGCCACCCAACAGTAATGATTGAATCTCATATTCTAAAAACAAAACAACTTCCTACAACCACTGACTCTATGAATGCATTCTACTACTCCTAACTACTATGCTAGCATTCCAAACTGATGATGAGGAATATCAACCTACATGTATACTACATACTGTATGTACAAATTGTAGCTTGGTTGCGACTCCTGGATGGCGTATACTACATTGAGGAAGTGACTGAGATCCATCGTCCCTGGCTTCCTCTGCTTCAGTTTTGATCTGACCGCGTCAGTTGTGCGGCATGTTACATTTTTACATGTCTCTCTCATTCTTTCATACAAAATGCATAATTAGCAGACCACACAGAGTGCAAAAATAAATGTACAATAATGTTTTTATGTACCTGTTTAAAAAGTAGAATTAAAGCCATCCTGAACATCATTGATTTTTTGTTGTTGTCTAAAATAATCTTTGGGTGCATATAAATGTACTCATAGTCGAGTGTATGCAAAAAAACTCGTCATAAAAGTACTCTAGAATTATTAGATTATCAGCATTCATCTCTCAATGACACCACTACATCTATATAAATATCACATTTCACATGCACTGTACATGTATCTTGAAAGAATTTCTAAGTGAATATATTTTCTGGCTTTTTAGTAGGTACAGGAATTTACAGAATAAATAGAGGAGTCATCAGATCAGATGACGTCATAATAACATACAGTACTACTATTATCATTTTGTGATCACTGGTTTAATTTCCTATGAGTTTTCACTAATTAGGCATGTTACTCTTGTTAACTGCTAGGGTTAAATCTCTCCTTCACAAATATTCCATTGAATCAGTATCATCTAAATCAAGGATATATTGGTAACTGGATAAACTGAGAACTAAACTTACCTTTGCATCTATTTCTTCTGCTTTCTCCTTGGCCTCCTGATCGATGAAAGCCATCATATGCTGGATCTGCAAGTGATCAGAATGTAATGCTGCAGTGAAATTTAATTTTAAATGTGATATATGACAATGGACACAAGTAACAAATCAAAATAAAAACCCTTTAGAAGTTACTGTTACATTGTAGAACCTATTTATCAATTCTGTCAACATGGAGCTGGTTTTAAACTATTCACGCAGAGAAAGTCATTGACATTGTCATTGTACGCTATTGGCATTGGTTGGCACCAAAACATGTGTCCAAAAGTCATGAAAGTGATGTACAAATGTAGACTTCTTCTGGCTCTAGTACATTTGTGGCTACAAAGTTATTTTCATATACATGCTCATCAAACATCAGTTTGTGCATTTGTCCTTATCTCTACCCTATCTAGTCCGACCAGACGCCATGCTTCGCACCAGCTCGCGCTTGTGTACAGCGACAGGGCTGTGTATATTTAGTTATCCAACCAGGGTGTAAGGTAGAATAAAAAAAATAGTGACAAAAAAGGACTGGGCAACATATATGATAATGAAGAAAACAACAGCAATGTCACAATGATATCCAGATTTCTATATTAAGACTTTTTAGGCCTGATACTTGTATAACCATATCCTATACCTAACCACATTTATTCTAGTTGTGAACTGCACTGTGAACTCCAGATCGACTGGCTTCATAAAAGCATTTAGATCTACACACAATACATAGCCTATGTCTTCATCGGCTCATTCAGTGCACAGTTACAAGTCACAATTGGGCATTACAATTGCTCAGACAGTGCAAACTGAAATAACATTTGTAACTGTAAGTAGGCCTACCGAGTACTAGTAAGCACTGTTCATTCTCGAGTTCTTGCACCTGCACAAGTAAAATATTCTACGTCAATGGAATCTTGAACATTTACCTGCTTTTGGACATCTTCGTCACTTAAGGCCATGATGAAACTCAAAATGAGAACAACCTGGAGCGGATACGAGAGATTTACACTGCAGAGAGAGAAAACTTGTAGATCAAATTGATGCTTTCGTACGCCACAAAATGCAATTTCGTCACGTAAATTCAGCAGCACACAGCGTACATCTTCGCAGAGCATATAGAACGTAGGGGTATTGCTGCTGGAGGAATGGTGTACCACACATACGTACGTTACACCGGTCTCGCGTACCGGTCATGTGCTTTCATGCAGCTCGTGAGCGAGAAGCTGTAAGATCGAGAGCACGCAAACGACGCGCGCATGAGTAATTACACAGAAAATTCATATAGACCAACGCGGATACGTGCGTGTACATCCCATCAGGTGACACCGCCACTCTTGTTTCAACCAGGGAGGTGGCACCCCACACCTAGTTTGCAGGCACAAACCCTTGTTGGTCGTAAAGGAGTCTGCGCCAAGACTACTACATGCTCCACTTTGGCACTGTCCCATAGGCCCTGTGTTGAAGCTTCTCCCAACAAGGCCTTGTTGGGAGAGGCTGCAGTGTAGTGGTGCGTGTATTAGTCTTGGCGCATGCAGACTTCTATACGACCAACAAGGGTTTGTGCTTGCAAACTACCCCACACCCACCTCCCTATAAAAAGCACCCCACCGTCTCCTTTAGCATCGGAGACTGTAATGCATTGCAAATAAAATCAAAGAAACAGACTGGTAGAACTTTCTTTCAAATCGGACCCTAAGGTTAGAAGTGGAAAAAATCCCATTGACCTGTGTAGACTCTACAAAATGTCTTCACTAGGTCTAAATCTTTCTTTGTGCCAAATATGGAAACAAACACCATCTTTCGTATCAAAGTATCTATTGTTACAAGAACCTACTAATGACACCTTTGTAATAGTTGGTAAGTCTTTAAGCTAAAACATGCACGCATGTACACATACTACAGCAATATTAAAAATGAGATGGAGTAATGACGTCACAGTCTAAAATTCTTACTTTTGTATAATGTCTATGATCATTGTCCCTCTCTGGAAGAAATAACAACGACAACACGAAAATCCTTGTGGTAGGCATGGTACATGTATTTCTTTTCTTTTGTATACTCAATGTCTTCTGTGTTAGACGGCTATACTATTTGGCTTGTCACATGTTTATCCAATTTGAACGTGCCGTTGTGGCAATAAACTCAAGCTATTATGCAATGGATTGGCATCATAGTTTGCATGACACTTTCCTACTTCGAAACAGAACTATTTATTGTTAAGGATAGTTATTATTCTCTTTTGAGGATGTAGCCTAACCATGCAGACGGAGATCTTGTGTGTATCCAGGCCTATACCATATACCGTTCCCTCTATTATAGGCCATGAGTAAGAGGCAAAACACTTCTTTAATTAGTTTTCTTCCGTGTCTCCCTCTGCAGGTGAAATTTGTAAGATCGCTACTGCTGATCTAAAATTAGCAAATCATCTGTAGATGGCAAGTTGGAATCCCACTGGTTCCTTTTTCCCAACATGTTTGTTAAAATTATAAATCAGTAGTTGCGATCATCTTACACATTTCGTTTGTAGAGGGAGACAAAAAATGAAGAAAACTCATACCTTTACATGGCCGGCGGAACCGGGGGGGGGGGGGGGGGGGGGCTCGGCCCCCCCCCCACTTTTTGGGCACCATACAAAGGAATACATAAGCTGTCATCACTTTGAGCCCCCCCCCCCACTTTTTTTTAAACCCGAAAGTACGCAAGTGGCACTAAAAAGAAATAGATAGAGATCTTGAAGTGTGCTGTGTGAGCGCGGTAAGGTTATGTTTTTCCGCTGAAGACCCCCGCCCCCCTTTTTTTGCTTGTTAGCTGAAGAAACCCGGAAGTGGAAGGGGAGAGACTAAGCTGAGGACTTTTTTTTTTGAAGTGCCCCCCCACACTTTTGAAAACGCTCCGCCGACCCTGCCTTAACCTTCACCTTCTGCTTAAATCTCTTGCTTTCAACTTTTTTTTTAATTGGGTATTTAACAACCAACTAAAACAACAACAAAAAACAAAGGTTGCTTTATACAACGAATACAAGCTTTTTAAACGCTGCCTAATCTATCGTGCTTATAACACTGTTATCAGATTTAACAAAAGAAAGAAAAGATTGAAGTACTGTGCTTCTCTTTTCTAAACCTATACATCAGCGATAAATAAAATCGGGTACACAAAAGAAAATAGTATAGTTTATACAGAAATAGTTTTGGTGGTCTTTGCTACAACCAAATAATCTTAGGAAAAATGACAGTTGTATTATAATTTCCTAAACTCTTGGAGTGTCCCTCGGACTCGGAGGACATATCAAAACAGAAGTCCCGTGTGTGAGAGAGTCACAACTCATGCAAGTGAGGTCCCGCTTGCATTCATAACCCGGTGAAGTGGTCCGTCTCCAAAAAGGTTCTATAATAACCTCTTTGTCCGTCTCACATCCAACTGGAACAGGATTAGGGCATTTATGTATGCAGATGTCTATGGGCTATCCAGCCATCTTCTGAGATGGAAAATGAACTCACCACTATAGAGCCAGCATGTGTGGAGTTACGGAATCGTGCAGGTACACATGAGAAATAACACAAATCATTGAAGACGGTCAGATATTTCAGTGGAAGGTGATTTAACAATGTTAGGCCTATGATGTTCACTTCAAGATTTTGTTGAGGTTTTAGGTAGTTCAGTGTTAGTAAAGGGATTTATAGTATTGGTGGATCGAGGTGAGGATTGGGCTTTAGACTTTTTGCGAGATACCATGAAGGTACTTATGAAATCGAGAGCATACCATTTTAAGAGGAATTCAAAGTTTATTAGATTATCCATTTTTGATAGCCGAGGCATCAAAAAAAAAAAACAACAACCACAAAAAAAAAACAAAAAAAAAAACAAACAGAGTAAAACAAAACGATCCTAATAACGGGTACAGTGGGTCTCACCTTTTCTTAGAATTTCTTCGTTTTGGATATCTCTGCCATCATGATTTAAAAACCCATTTTCGTCAGACAAACGTTGAATCCCTCTTGGAATTGCGTGCTCTTTTATTTCGCAAGAGGTTTATCATTATCTCACCAAAACATATCAGAAACCTGAAGTAAGGTGTCAACCAACTACGATCTCTTTGAAATATTGTGAAAATTATTTCAACAATTCCTTGAGGTTACAATAAATGCGTTGCATCTGCGTTTGGAATAAACCAAATGATTACACATTTAAAGATATTTGTCATATTTTTTTATTTTTAGGAATTGTTACACATTTCACAGAGTGACGACATTGCTTGTGTTGTGACATCAAAGATCATAGAATCTTTGGTGACACAATTTCACAAATTTAGTGCACTATTTGGAAAAATCGCCGGAGGAATGTTTTGATCCAAAATACAGTAGAGAACTATATAAAAAAAAAAGAAATTCCTTTGAGTAGGCATTGAGTCTTGTAATTTGGATGAATATGTATACTTACGTAGTATACAGCTTGTATCATGCGATTTGGAAGTGTCACTGCCCTGCGGCGCGTCAACGTTGCCGCGACTTGCACCGCACCACCATCAAACAAATAATTAACACGGGCCACTGCACTAGCGGGATATTTGGAAGCTGTTAGAACTGATTTCCACGCGCTAATCACTGGAACCTTGAGTCTGGAGTGAAAGATGGACACGTCTGTGAAAAAATGTGACTACACCTTTGATACAAGGGATAGCGTGACTTGTGTTGAATTTTCACCGTTTGAATCGTCATCACCTTTGATTGCATACGGCGGCAATTTGAGAGTAAGCGTGGGAACATGCAGATTTCAGGTATGTTCTGATCGCGTTGCCTTGATGTGGACCCATATACTGAAATCTGTGTAGTGTTGAGGTATTGAGGTATTGGGCCGAGTCCATTTATCCAACAAGACGATCCTTCGTCGGGTCTAGCTTCTGTTGATACGGTAGGAAAGCTTCAACTCAACTCAGAAGTTACTATAACTATTCTGCATGGAATTGTTCTGGAAGTCGAAACTTTACCAGTGTATTTATGCTTGTAGGGTATCGGGTGTTTTCTAAAGGGCGATAATGCATGATATGCACGAACTCACAAGTCACAAACAAAGGCAAAGCAACCTTTGTTGAACCAGATAACCATGGCATAACACTAACAGTATAACAATCCCAGCTAACGGTAAGCACCTGTGCTGTGTGTACTAATTGTAGTGCAGTGTGTCCTGATGCAGCTATGGATGAATGCTCTTTTTAATTGGTATAGAAATAGTCTACCACTCACCAGTTTACAACATGTTCATCCTCACACAGGAAACTCAGTCAATGTCAATGATTCCAGTCATTTCTCAGTATTAATAATCATAGACCCAGTCTTCTTTGAATGGGCAATCATTGTATTATTAGGTTTGACATGCATTTATTCTAAATTTATTCCTACTATGAGTCTAGTATGATTATGACTGTGCTTATTTTAACATACAGGAGGAAGATAAACTTCTGTCTGGTTGTGAGTACAAGCACATCAGAGACTTTCATCATGGGACACGCGTCACATACATCGCATGGAGTCCTGTGTCATCGCTAGATATCTTGCCAAGATGTCTCAGGTAATGTGAAACAACCTTTGTGTGGGATTCATGATACTGTTCACAATATAACTTTGTGACTGATTTTATAGTGCAAGCCTTAGTTTAACTCTAAAAGTCTAAGTTCTACTGTGAATATTCAAACTGCAAGACACCAAAGTAACATTAATAAGATGTTCTCTACTGTAAAAAAAACAACAACAAACAAACATGGAGAGGTAGAGCTAAATCAATGTAATGGACACCTGATTAGACTGAAATCACTTGTTTGTATCAAATCATACATCATACACAAAGAGACCTTAAACTTGGACAACTTACAAGTTTGTGAGAAAATTGTAAGTTCATCCAAGATGTTAGGCATCAACTTGACCAAAAATCTACTGCGTAAATACCATGGTTTTCTTTCTTGTCAACTGGCAATATCTGATAATGTGAGATGACTTTTGTTATCAAATATATATTTCATTTCCTTAAAACTTGAAAGATAATTTCATGTTCCTACCTGCCATTTTTTTTTTAATTGTATGTGACACCACCATAAGAGATGTGTTATTTCTTTAAGTGTAGTTTATGCTACCTAAAATTGGAATGTTTTGTTTTTTATGAACAGCTAAAACTTATCACTATTCTGCTGTTTAGATTTTGTACAGCTGGAGCAGATAGCAAAATACGGGTGTTCAGCTCAGACTTGAAAGACCAAGACACTGTTCAGGTAGGAGAGATTGTGGAATATAACCTTCATGGCAGTACCTACAATTTCTGTCTTTTCATATAATATTCTTCTATTGCTGAAATTTGTCAGAGGAAATAGTATCAACTACATCATTCCTCTCTCAGTAATGTAGTTATCATTTGAAACTTTAAGTGATAGCCTACATTTTATCCCCATTGACTTCTTCCTTCAGCTGCACTCATTGTCGATTGTACTAGAATAGTAAAGTTAACTTTAGTTAACTTTGAATCATGATTTCTTTACAATGAATAAGATATTCTGTTTGGGTTTTTTTTTTGCTTTTGTTTTGTTTTCTTTTCTTTTTAGAAATTCAGGAAAAGGACAACAACAATGACTGAATGAAATAAATTTTTGAACTTGATCACATGTCACTGAATTCTGTAAAATTGTAACAAAGCTAAAAACTGAAGATAGATGTAGTATACACAATTTTCTGTGAAGTATTGAGAATGCTAAGTTGTTAAGGAATTGCTTACAGTTTCTCTAGTTTCACCATTGGCTACATTAAAGTAGTGAAGTTGACTTCGAACTTGAACATTTGTGGCATGCAGTTAGCACAGAGATTGTTGGATTTTTTTTGTTATTATTATTTTAGTTTGTTACTAGTGATAGTTGAAAAGCATTCAGCCTTGTGGATTGCATCACATTGTTGGCAGATTTGGTATTTCAGTAATGTATGTGATGGAACATGCTTTTTTCCTTTTCCTAGGTAATAAAGGGCCATAAAGACTATGTGAATGCCCTAACCTTTGAACCAATCAAAGGGGAGATCATAGCTAGTGTAAGTGACGATTACTCATGTCGACTGTGGGATCTAGACGGCAGGCAAAGGATGATGTTTCCTCTAAAGTCAGCTGGAATGTCAGTATGCTGGAACCAGAATGATCCAAATAAGGTATTCTTTTCATGATCATTTGTTGGAAGAAATTTATTCACCGTTTATTCAAAATGTCATAATACGGTGTCAGCTATTGCATAATTTATTTTCAAACGAGGAAATATTGCTGGGAAGTAGGAAGTGTATGTAGCAGAGCATTTAAATTGATACAGACCTGTTATAACAGTTGACCTGATATTTCATCGATGCATTGTTTTGCTTTCTTTTGCTTTGTTTTTGCTCTGTATTGAAGCTCAAGAGGTGTACAGCAGTGGTAAGCTAACATGAAACATTCGAATAGTAATGAATTCATAATATTTTAGAATGAAATTTGATATGAGAATTGATTTGAAATTGGGGGTGAAGATAAAGCTTCACATTTTCACCATTTACATGATTACCACTTTATGGGTACTTGAGAAGGATTGGACACATTTAAATTCACTTTGATGTCACTTTCATTTGTCTGCAGCTAATGGTTGCTGAAAAGAACGGTACCCTTCGTTTCTACGATCTGATCAGCGAGCAGCCTTTCATGTCACTGGAGACAGGGCGGCCGAGACTGATGTGTGCTGACTGGAGTCTGTGTGACCCCACCAGGGTGGGTGCCATCGTTGGTGGGGAATGGATGGTTTGGGACATCACACGTTCCAGGTACGGTAACAGCAGGAAAAGAAAAAGATCAACTATAAGAAGGAAGTACGAAGACAATAAGATATTTGGAAGGGGAGGGAAGGGGTATGTCAGGTTTTGTACTCATCGTGCCAACAGTCACTTTGTAATGGATGTAGATTTTATGGCATAATGTATTCATTCACATCAATTGATCATCTGTGGGTTTAATATTGTGCACATGCTTTAAAGAAGGCCTTCATTTTGATTATAAGGACGGATGCCTCAAGCTAGAAGATGCTCTTTGCTTAAAAAGAAATTTAGAGTTGTTAACCGCATAACTGACTCTCTTGTAATGGCATCACGGTCTGAATAAATGAATCAAGGACCATTTTCTTTGTAAATGCTGAATAGAGCAATAATTATTGAAATTTAAACCTAACAGTTGTGATGATAACATTTGATTATGATTGAAGGCTAAACAAGGTTGATATTATGTACTCCATCATAATTTTCTTGATAATGATATGACAATAGGGGAAGACATCTTGATGCTATTGACCATATTCTGTCAATCTGTAGCCAGCCGCAAGACTCTGAACTGGCACATGGGGAAGGCGGAGGCGAGTTCAGGTGGTGTCGGTCTAGTGAGAACCTCTTTGCCACCACCGGCAGGCCCAACAATGAGATCAAGGTCTATCATCTTGGCCATCATCAGGTCTGTAAACCGGCTTCAGATCCTTGGCAGTCATAGGGATAAAATATCTCTTCAGCATTTTTGCTGTGTTGTTTTCTGCACAGCACAAAAAACAAAAACAAAAACAAAACACAACGAAACAAAAAAAAAAAAGACTATACATCTTAAAACTTAAAGAAAATGATTTACTAAATGAAATCAATTTATACATTTCAAGAGATTTTGTTACAGATGTGTTTTTGGAATCTCAAAATAGGTTGCATTCAGAGCAGCATACACTGTATGGGGTCCCAAATTTTTGCCATGTTTTCCATGTAAAGAGTTGCTTGTATATATTCTTGTGAGTTTCCTATCCAAAGGATGTTTTATTTTAAAAGAGGCTTGGGAAATACTGATGCAGTTCCCTAATGCTCCTAAAGACTTTTATGATCACTCCCGTCTGCCATTTCTTTGCAGTCTTGAGACATTTGTGGCTAATTGTATGATATCCTCAACACTATCTGTATACACTTCCATCCAGGTGCCCCTAGAACAGGAAAGATTAAAGGAGACCTCCAGATGATTTTCAGATTTTTACATTTGAACAACTATAAATTAGTTATACTGAGGACAGAGTTTCAGAATTTATGATAATTGGGATGAAGAATAAGAATATTTTCAAAATTTATAACAAATTGCAATGAACAAGGATGATGACATGGCAGGGTCACCATAAGAATGCATGAGTTGGGGCTCAAGGAAGCAGAACAAAAGAAGAAGGCATGCATAGATTATACACAGGTGAACTTGCAAGCAAGCGGTATTGTAAGGGAATTACACTTCTACATTTCTGAAATATGTGAGCCTCCTATGTCATCATCCTTGTTCAATGTAATTTGTTCAAAGTTTTTCAAAGTATTGTTTCTCTGCTCAAGAACAACTATAAATTCCACAAATCTATACATGGAGCTGTTGATTTAGGTACTACATGATGTAAAATTATGAAAATCGTTTGAAATGCCCCTTTAATGAGCATTTGCCAATGGTACATGTACTACAGTTTTAACTTGTTTGCTACTTTCCTGTGGTGAAATCAAATTTCAATCAAAAATATCAAAAATAAATATATAAATATCAAAATATCATCTTTTGATACCGGTGTATCATTTTCCAACTCCAGGTACCAGTGAGTGAGAGCCTGCCCATTCTTGGGGGTCTGTCCTGGCACGCCTTCCTGCCTGTGTGTGCCATCGGTGGCGACAAGCGAGTACATCTCTACCCAGCAGAACCTTGATATTTGTAATCCCTTTAATCAATAGGATATATTTTTCTTTCTTTGTATGTATTTAATACCATGTTTTCAAGAGATGTTGACATGTATAGCTGTCTGCATGTATGTAAGAAATGAATTTCACTACGTTACCATTCCTTTTCATACAACCAAATCGCTATTTTGCCCAAAAGTGCTGATGATCTTTTATGCGTGAAGTTGTACTTTTCACTTGTAATTGCAGCTGCAAGCAGTCTTTTGGTCGTAATGGTTCTGTTTTTTTTTTTTATTTAGCTTGGTAAAGTTGATAATACTTAATTATTGATAGAAAATATATTTGGACTGGATGATAGACTATTCACATTTTTGTAATAGCCTCTTAATGGCCGGAAAGACGACAAGAATTTTTGAACTACATGATTGCCTTAGGATGCAGCAAATCTGCTTGTCTGTGCTGTTCTCTGTCTGGAGTATACCTTACAAGCAAATCAATGTTGCAAAGGTGTACTGCATTGCTAGTCTCATGAATTGCCTGCTAAAAAACTAGAAAGGCATTACTGCCATTGAAGGTCTGGAGAATAAGATCCTCTCTTCTGATGTGACATTTAATTCATGAGACATTTTGACATTCAATTTTGATTGGAAAATGACTAAATCACTGTAAAGCTTCAATAATAGTTGGTAGTTAGTAAAAGTGGATTAAATCTCACAATGTAAAATGTACTGAATCTCTGCAGAAATGTGTGATTGGCCAGCATGTTCTCTGTGCTGATAATCATACATATGCAGTGCAGTTCAAAATGGCAAGTACCACGGTAGGTATTCTATGCCTCTACACACACAAATGTTGTTGTCTTGTACATGTGCAACTCTGTTAAATGTAGAGTAGACAAGCAGCTGTTGGACCAAAGGAGATGCAGTGATTTGTGTAAAGCTCCAACTTTCCTGAAGATGAAATACTGTATACGCCGAATATTTCGCGAGGTTTGTATTTTTGCAAATTTTGAGAGTCAGTTGCTATTTGCAAAATTAAAGACGCGAAAATATTGACTCTGATCCCGATATGAATGTGACGTACACGTATACATTTCTCCATTCAGTTCAGTACTCCATGATCGCGAATTTAACCACTCGCGAAACTGTCGGGAAGTCCTGATTCGCGAAAATGTAGACTCGCTAAATATATGGCGTATACAGTACTTGTTCAGATTTCTGGTGGATCTCAGTTGATACAAGACATGGTGTGTGGGATGAAATCTGACTAACTCTGCTAACCAATGCAGATGAAGTTGTCATGCTGTATTGAGGCTCTTGACATGATAGACTTGCCTTTCGTAATTCAAATCATGAGGACAAGGTCATGCAGTGTCTGAATGAAGAACCTCATGATAAAAAGGACCTGAAAACCATGACACTTACCATAGCAGGTTTCTCAATAGGTCAGGATGCAAAAACAAGAAATAGAAAGAGCTTGGACTGGCAGAATCCCCGACTTATCAGAGGGTTCTTTTGATCCACTCTTAATCACATGGTTCCACTGTACAATATGCATGCAGCGGAGTTCAACCTGTGCATTTTGCATCAATGAAAGATACCATTATATATGTACGTGTACTTGCACTGCATCTGTCCAATAGCTCACACTTGTGCACAACTTGTTTGTACTATGCAAGGTGACTCTGCTTCCCCTGTTTGCTGTGATAATAGAAAAGGTTTCTCAGTAAAATTACTCAAATATTTTCAGGGCATTTAGTGGTGTGCACACCACTGTAGATGCATGAAACCTACTTAATGCTGTGGACTGTAGTTCTACTAGTAAGACATATCTGCCAACAAGGTCTTTCTTGTACAATGACAAAGAGAAATGCAGAAGGCACTTTAATTCGTTTTTCAGACGTAGGAAATGTGTGCCTGGAAAAAAAAGCAAAGACATAGCAATTAACCTCAGAGACCAAATACAATTTGTATTAGACCTGAAAGGGAACATTGCATGCATTTTGACAGAGCTACAGTATTTTGCATTCTGTGTTATCAATCTCCTTTCTGCCAATGTGTAAATATTTAGAACGTTTCATTACATGTGAAAATGTACTGTAAAACACCAAAATAAAATCAAAACCAACAGTAAATGGTTTATAAATATTCTACAGATACTTGATGTCAGTCTTCATTCCTGTATGATTTTAGTGAATTTACAGAAATTGAAAGTGCATGGTACTGTATGTAATTGAGAGAGAGAGGACTTAGGAACAGCCAGTATATGACTGGAAGGGTGTGCCTGTGTATTTATGAGTGTGTGTGCATACAAGTAGTATAGGAGAAAAGATAACTGAAACAGTAAGCATTGTACAAGTCCAAAGTAGGCTAATGGGGTCATGTGAAAGTGACTATCCAATGCCTACATAACATACTCTGGGTGAACACACACACACACACACACACACACACACATTCACATACTAAATGTACTTTTACTATGTAAACTGCAGTGCTCTCGCCTCATCACCACTGGAAATTTTTACATGAAAAAAAAAAAGTGATTTAATGTTTTCTATTTAGCCTACAAATAGACATGGCTTTGAAAAAGCTTCACAAAGATGTGTCCAAATAGATATGTCGGTGTTTTTCCTCCATTTAGTGGTGCATTGTTTGATCAATGTAAGATGGCTCTGACTTCCCAGGATCTAGTGATATCACACAGTACTGATTCTCAACCAGATTTTACTAATAATAATAATGACAAACACACAATCACATTGGCACACAAGTAACTACACGTAGAGTCATACCTTGACAGGCATGTCGTGAATGTATTTCATTACATATGCCACTGCCATTTGCAACTCGTATGAATATGGTAATCATACTGTCATGTCTGACCCCTCAGACACCAATTAATAAGTGAAATAGAAATCAAACATACATAATAAGAACGCATTTCTAAGATTGGAGCAGTAATGCAATAGAACCGATTTCTATGTGTGCTCACACAAAAAGATGGGAGAGGAATACTTTCCGACTTCCAGACACCATTTTTTTACAATTTTTCTGTTGAATGTTGTACATGTACTGTGAGGAGGTTTCCTGCCTGCAGAATCTATACTTACAAATGTTGGTGCAATATGAAGTGATTCTGAATTTTCAATCATTATAGCAATAATATTTGTCAGTAAATGGTCATACACTTTTGAGACTCATAACTGGCTACTCATGCACTCAATATACCTCATTCGTTCCAACTCGAACTCCACTTTGGTGCAGTGTGCCTTCTTGTATGGCCATTTTGTGCTGCTTCAAGCAGAAATTACACATCAAATGTAGTAAACACAGCATTGAAGAGGTGCAAATACCACCTGGAAATAGTATCTTCCAACTACAGCTTTTGCATCAACAATACATGTATACACTTTTGTCTATTTCTGGAAAGGATTTTGTATGACTATGCATAGAGTATGAAAATCATAAAATCAATTTGCCGTTAGCTATTTGATAAACTATTCCCACTGTGAAAGTGTCGGTCCCTGCTGCAGCATTGGACTTTACAGCTGTAAAAAAAAACTGCTTCATCTCTTGCCCCATCTGACCATAAGTATGCACTATTCATGGTCTATTCTTCACAGCTGGAGCCCTAAGTTGTCATCCCCAAGAGCCCAGTCTAAGCAAGCAGTACAGTGGAAACTCGATATAACGAGATGGTCGGGACCGAGTCATTTTCCTCGTTATAGCCGATATCTCGTTATATCAGTAGGCATAAAAGACAGCATAACATAAAGATATTAATTTGCACATGTGGGACTATCCACCATCTTTCAATCAATACTGATAACTTGATAATGTATGTGAGGGAATTACTCACCTTTATTTGTAAGAAGATGTTTTTCGCCAATGAAATCCATTATCAAGAATATGTTTCTTATAAATTGTAGATGTTTGAATTTGTAAATTATATACACGTGTAGCTTGCGATTGTGTCAAGATCGTCTGTGGATTAGTATGTGGTTATGGTATGGGTGTGTGGAATATGGTCTGCACAATGCTGTGTGTGTATGTGACACATTCTGTATGTACATTATGACTGCGTGTGTGTGAAGATGGGGAATTCCCTACCTAGAAAGCCAATCACAGCAATCAGATTGCATCACACCTGCTAAACGTCATGATGATGTCATGTATACATTATGGCCGTCCCACCACATTTTCTGCATGTATCAGTGTGCGCGCACACACACACATACACGTACAACATGCGGTGTTAGCTGGAGTGCACTGAAGAAAATATGTGTGTACAAGACAGTTTTTGGCGCATCGAGCTTTACAATCTCGGAAGGTGATAGGAAAGGCGAAGTAAAGCTTTACCCGAGGACATTTTGCTTTACCTCGCTATAACAGGTTTGATTGGCTATGTTTTTCTTTGTTTGGAAGTCACAAAATTTATCTCGTTATAGCAGTTATTTCGTTATAGCCGATCTCGCTATAAGAGTAGCATTTTACATAGACTTGTGTGGAAGGAAATTTGGGACCGGGAAAATTTCCTCGTAATAACCGATATCTCGTTATAGCAGTATTCGTTATACCGAGTTTCCCCTGTATCGTGACTTTTCAAAAGCATATTGAAAATGACACAATGACTTCATTTTGACCTCAACATTCAAAGAATCGTCGCTTACCGGGTAATACTCACTTCTCTAATGCAGAATATCGTACTTTAAGAGGTATATTTCTTTGATATGAATATATGTGTGGCAAATGCTTCTGTACTATTGACTTGCAGACTGATATCAGCAGATAATCATGTTCAAACCATGCACACTTTTACATTGCACATATTGCATCACAGGCTTGAAGTCGCAAGCAGACAGGTCATCTAAAATCCTCTGCCATCTATGACCAGTGACCTTTTCCAGCATATCCGCACTATCGGCATGTCACCTTTTCTTATCACTTTCATAATACTTCTGGTGATAAGTCTTCCTCGTCAAGTGTTCCATGCATGAAACGTCAACAAGGTCGCAAATTTTGCAGCAGGAGATCCAACAGATTGTTTCATGCCCTCAGCACATGTCAGTGTATGATGTCAAATGCTAAACCAGTTAGGAACACCACCTCTCCGTGATAATAACTTGGCGGCTTTCTTCTCCTTATCCTTTAGCTCCTCTGCCATTTCTTCGTTCTTCTTCTCCTCCGTGTCAGGGAACAACTCTGGGAATTCAAATGTCTGTCCTTCAGCCTACGTGACCAAAACATAAAAAGTGTACACAAATGATACACTGCAAGTTTGGAATTTCAAATTTCTGCCAAAGGCACATGTAATCACCTTATCAAGTTAAAAACATATCTACTTTATCTGTGCCTACACTTGACAATACTTGTATATGATTGCATAACTTTTTAAAGTGTCTGAAACTAACATCAACAATCATATCTTATACAAGGAATGTGTCTGAGCAGCAGAGCACTCTTACATAATGTGTCACTTTTATACAACTACACAGTAATAACGAATGATACATGATTTATTTCACACTCTATATTCTTTAGCTGGGGCTTACACAAAATGCTTTGCACAATTTGTATTAGTTTATCTTCCAACAACTTGTCAAAACAAGCTTCTGAAAAAACAATCAAACAAACAAACAGGTGTGATGATTTGATTGATGATAAAACTATGCTTTCATTTGCTTATACCCAATATTCCAAGGCTTCCAACAGTTTAAAAAATTGTCTGTAGAACAAACATGTGTATGCTTCGTGTTTTAATAGATAAGTCGGGGAAATTATTTGAAGTGATACTGTGCAAATGTTTTATGCCAATTATTCAAGTTATAATTCAGTAATATGATGTATATGTACCATGTATGCCTGCCATAATATTCATCTTTGAAAAGACCAAGACGAAACAAAATGTACTTTACCAGAGTGACATAAGCCAGCTTGTAATCTTCCCGCAGCTTGACCCTCTGGTTCTTGTGGTTCCGGTCGAAGGGCACATAAACTATTCTGGTATTAACTCTGGCCACGGGAACTTTGTAGATGTTTTGAAGGTAGTTCTTGATGTCAAACTTTGTCATCCTGCAGGAGCATGGGAACAAAACAACACAAAACACATCGATGGTTTATTATGGCTAAATGTCACTCCATACGGACAAATTGGAATGTGGGGTTTAGAAATAAGAGACAAAGTCTTCATCAAATATATCATGAATAATGCCATCACAATGAAAATATGCACCATGCATATAAAGTAAATATTACAGAGGGGGACTTGTCTTCATAACCTTATTTTGTTTGCTTTCTTATTTTACTCAGAGAAACCACATGATTGGCCAATTAAAACAAACACCTTTTGTTGCAGGAAATGACAGAAAACAAAATGGTAGTTAACAAACATTAGAAGGTACTTAATATCAGAACAAGTTGCTACACTTCCTAATTATGTAACAAATACTGACAGTGTTTGGCACTATTCTAATCTTAATGTGGGATGTAACCTAAGACAGTTCATAACAGCAGGTCTCAATCAAATTTACAATGTGGACTTACTGTAAATCACACTCAAATGTGACCATATTCGGTGGCATTGGTTTTTTGTTCTTTATCAGCTTCATGCAGAAATCTGTGAAGAACACTCTTCGCTGTGGATTTCCAAAGAAGTACAATGGGTATCTGTTTTAGAATTAAGGAAAAGTAAAGAAAAACAAGTAGAGTTTATCACATTTATCAGAAAATGAACAAATTACTTCTGCTTAAACCATACAAATATGAAAACTAAGATTGACGTCATATTAAGTGACCCCTTCTCCTTTAAAAAAAAATAATAATTTGTTTGTGTTTTTTTGTTTTTGTTTTTTGTTTTGTTTTGTTTTGTTTTGTTTTGTTTTGTTTTGTTTTGTTTTGTTTTGTTTTGTTTTGTTTTGTTTTGTTTTGTTTTTGTTTTTGTTTTTTTTTTTTTGGGGGGGACAAAAAAACATAGCCTGAATCCCTATCTGTAAGCACACAAAAGTAGAAGACTTTCATATGATCAACAAAAAAAAAAAAATCAGCTAAATGACACTGCTTTAAGATATCAACATATTTTCATACTTATTAGGCACAATGCATGATAACATTCTTTAAAAATTCTGTCAGGGCTGTACAAGCAAGCACAAGATTTCACATTCTTTTGAATTTTGTGAATAACGACGCTTGCTTGAAACAATAAAAATATTGAACAAATTCTCATAACTTTAAGCACTTCTAAAGGCAATTTGCATGTGACCAGTAACATGATGAGTGACACTACCCAACATTGTATCTCTTCCTCTTTTTCTCCTTTTCTCTATCTCTTTCAGTTAACAGTACACCCCTGAAATGATAACGAGAGTATTTTATTTGCCAGGTACAAATTGATAAAATTATCTGCAGTGGTGTTAGTACTTCCAAAAGTAACTCTATAACAATACTCCATGGCAGTTCTCCCACCTTACTCAAAGCTTCTCTGCTTTTAATTTTGAATAATCTGGACAATATGTTTCACTGCTTTTACTTTAAAGAATCACTATCATCATTTCAAATCAGGTGACAGTTTATCTCTTCATTCATATTCTGCCTGCAGTGTGAATTCTTCCTTACTTCATGAAGTCACCAATATGTCTGGAAGGCAGGCAATGATTACAATTGGTATTCCTTTCTTGTTACATAACACAACTGTTATCCGAGTAAGCATTACATATCTCTTTCACTTGAAATGAATAGGAGTAGTAAAGAGAGAAAAAGATTGAACATCATACCTTGATTTGGACATCTTGACAATTCACAGGCTGTGGTATTAATGAAATTGTTAAATGCTGTCCTGGAGCGATCTGTAACTTCCAATATTCCTGATTGGTTTGTGAGTGGATATAAGTTCAGTCACACATGGAGGAATCCACTGATGTTCAGAGCCTGCAAAAAAAAAAGGGGGGGGGGGGGGAGGGGAGGGAAGGGGCATTATGTAATGAGAAAGTTATTAAAACAATTCACTTTTTGTTGTTCTGTGAGGAGATCAACAGCTCCAAAAGTAAAAGCCATATGACATCAGAGTATTACAACAAATACAGTATGTCTCCCATTAACCTGAATGTTAAACATGGCAAGGGGCCCACACTCTCTCTAAGCGGGTAAACTTTTTGGCAAACTTCAACCAACAGCAGTGGTGAGCCTAACTGCGAAACACAGCCCGAACGCCAAAGGCGAAGTGCTCCCACAGTATAACTGTGTACAAGGAGCGCCCCAGGGTTATGGTGAGCCCAGTGATGACTGTTTCGTGTACACACAAACAAAAAACATAAAAAAAGGGTCTTCAGTGGAAAAACATAACATTACCGTGCTCACATTTCAAGGTCTCTATTTCTTTTTAGTGCCACGAATGTACTTCCAGGTTAAAAAAAGTGGTGGGGGGGGGGGGGCCCAAAGTGATGACATCTTATGTATTCCTCTGTATGGTGCACAACCCCGGTTCCGCCGGTCATGACAACTAGGCCTACCAATAGTACCATGGTGTCAGTCACCGGCAGCACAAACAAGGACTCCTTCAAAACAGCAACCCTCCACTACCAATGACTAGTACATCCAAGAGCAAAGCAACTTTTAGATCTAACATTGGTTTCTAAGCTTCTCTCTCCGCACTATCAACATCAGTGCACCCCCTGTCCGGTTGGCCCCTTAGCCTTACTAAGGGGTGTTACACAGTACATGTATAACATAGTAGAAGAAGGAGGAGGTCACTAACCTGGCAACTCCCTCTTAACTCTCAGAAATGTGAAACCCTTCACACTGGGCATAACAACATACACTGTTCCTACTCAATTGAGAATGTTACATTTGATGATGTCAACTGTGAAAAGGACCTGGGTGTTTTGATTGATATAGTGAGCTCAACTTTCGCCAACACATCTCCTCATCTATCCAGAAGGCTAACCAAATGCTAGGCCTTATTAAACATCTTTCGTAAATGTCAAACCAGATATTTTCCTGCCACTGTACAACTTACAACAAAGGCTTTGGTTCAACCGCATTTGGAATATTGCAGTGTTAGGGGTTCTAGATATGGAAATCCAGGTTTATGACTGATGACAGAAGGATCGAAGCTGTTCAGCATACATGTAGAACAATCAAACTGTTTCCTGGACTCATTTCAGCACCCTTTTTTACAGCGAGAGACTTGTGAAGCATAATCTTCATTCTTTGCATTACCGGAGGGAAAGAGGGAACATGATCCAGAGGTCTTCAAAATACTATCTGTAAATTACATGGCTAGACCTAGACGGAATCAACCCACACAGTCTTTCTTTGTACAACTACAATCACAGCATCGGGGAACAAGAGAAGAGGCTATCCCTTCAAATAATTTGCCACCCATTGTCGTTTGAAAATCCGCAGCAACTGTTTTAGCAAAAGAGTCATCCAGACATGGAACAGCAGTTTGCCTACATAAAGTGCATCACTTGTGACATCCACTAGAGTCTATGTCTATAAACGTTAGAAGGCTAGTAGTAGTAAAAGTATCTCTACACTGACACTGTACAGATTCTTTCAAACACCGTTTAACGTTACACCGGTTTAGACACGTTCTGGTCAGACAAACATTTTGAAATTGTCTGACATCCACGCCCACGCCACGCTTGACTGTTACTCATGCCACCAAGCGCTGACGACCGGGAGACTTGACAGGACCTACCTACACTCCCGTACAGATGACGATGATGATGATGACGAGGAGGAGCTCGCTCATGAGCTGGCCTGGTACTGGAGGAGGGAGGATGTGTCGCAAGTTACAGCTCCCTGTTCGAACTCCACAAACGGGAAATCAAGCACATGGGATTACGCAAAATACTATGGCATAAAACTTACCTCGCTCGCTACCGGTCGACGAGGTCTGATAATATGTTAGGTACCAGTACCGGCGACAGACAAGCGCTACCATCCGCCTCTTGGCTCCTTCGCAGTCCCAGGAGATTGCTAAAACTTGCCGGTATATCACAAACTGACGTGCTTTCCTTGCCTTGAAAGTGTGTAAAGTTGTTGGAAAAGACAGCAGCTTGGTCGGTAAATCGTGCACGGCGCAAAGCCAGCATGCGCGTAATGCACTGTATTGATACGGCTGTTAGAGGGCAGTGTTCATCCTATGCAGAAACCAGTAATCACGAATTCGACATCGACATGCACAACACACACAACAGCTCCGACGCGTAGAAGCTCCCATACTCGATACCACGTAAGTAGTGCACGCACGTACCCGAGAAGTTACCCGAAAGTGGAGCCCCAACTTCACCCCAAACCCCCGCGGGGCACGCCTTCAACCTCTTCGCTAGCTACCTAGCCTTCGTGTCAGCTCAATCATCCCTCCCTCCTGAAAGCTCGAAGCTCAACATCTGACTGATTCTGAGCCAGTTTCTTCTGTACCGATAACATTGATTCCAGCGGTCTGGGCATCAGAAAAAACAACAACAAAAGCAAGCAAATTAACAAAAACTTCAACTCAAGTTTATGCATAGAATTAGAAATCAGTGACAGAGCAGATCTGCGTTGCGTAGTAGCCGTCACTACGGCGTCAGTAAAGAAAGGCGCCTGCTAGCTGCTTGAACCTTTCTATATTTCTACTCTAGACATCTAACGCTAGAACTCTGTAGTGGATACGGCAAGGAAACAAACTTCACTACTCAGTGCTGATTGCAGACGGTTGGACTGTGGTAAGTATACTACTAGTTTGTTCATAGACCACTTAGATCTAATTAGAATAGTAAACCAAGCTTTTTGAGCAAATTTCCAGTATAAAAAGAGGAGTAAATTTTAGACTCAGACTTGGAGTCTGGCATAGTAGTAAAATCTAATTTATCCACTAATTATTTTTATAATAATTATAAGTTACATTGCATTGTCACATGTCAAACAGAATAGACTCTGTTCAATTTTAAGAAAGTTGTAGGAGGACTGTCCCAAGTAGAGAACAGTAACCATGGTAACTGTACATTGTAATTTGTACTCTGCGATTTAACCCCCTGGGCTGAGGTGCTGTAAAATGAAACTGACATGAATGTCATGATGTGTTGGGGTTGCTGTAACTGCGACCAGCCCGAACACAAAGCGTTCGCACACTATCTATAACTGTGTGAAGGAGCGCCCCGGGGTTATGGTTGCCAGTGCGGTAAAATATGTGAGCATAGACAGGGTTGCCGGTGCCGTAAAATATGTGAGCATAGTCTATGCTCACATATTTTACCGCACCGGCAATCATAACCCCGGGGCGCTCCTTCACACAGTTATAGATAGTGTGCAAACGCTTTACCGTAGACCTCAATGACCTAACTGATGTTGGGCCATATACCACAGGTATAGATTGTGAGTGAGTGAAAGTGGTTTGCCCTGCCCTATACCAGACTGTAGATCATCAGGACTCGCAAAAATGCTCGTTACCTCATCACTTGCGAAAATATCTGTACGCAAAAGTAACGGCTCGTATTGTAAAAATCATGATTGACTTTGGCTTTGTTTATCAACTTTCCCATTTTTAAATATGCGTTTCAATACCTAATCAAACCAGATCGTGTTTCTTGAGTTGTTGCATAACTTATCAACATTGCTGTGAGTCGACTGGGCTGGGAGGCCTTGTCACTGCGCAGCTCCATTGCGCAGTTTGACCAAGGACTGAAGATGTGTGGTTGGCATGGGTGCAGGTCCTAGCTGTAAACGAGTAGAAAGGCCAACAGCACACGGGGATTCCTCCAGAGAAACCTGCATGGCTGCCCCAAGAAAATCAAAGAACAAGCCTATGTGACATACGTCCGCCCGATCCTTGAATATGCCTCAACAGCCTGGGATCCTCACTGCCAAGACCAAATCTGGAAGTTTGAAATGGTTCAAAGGCATGCCGCTCGGTTCACTCTGGGAGACTTTCACCTTCGACACAGTGTCAGTGAAATGCTTCACTCCTTAAAATGGTAATCTCTTGCAGAAAGAAGGGCCCAGCTGAAAGTCATCATGCTGTACCGCATCTTGCATCAACTGGTTGCTATTCCACCTGAACCACCTTACATTTACCCGGTAACACGATCATCTGGACGAAGACCTACTCAATATCGACAGCAACTCTGCAGGACCTCTGGCTTTCAAAACTCCTTCTTCCCAAGTGTCATACTCTTCTGGAACCAGCTCCCCACCAGTGTGACAGCTGCTTCTTCCCTCGAACAGTTTAGGGGGCAGCTGGTTGGGGTGACACTGCGTCAAATCTAGTTGGAAGAGGAGCTAATTTTCCTTGCACAAAGAGCACTTTTTACTTTTTATAGCGTATATACATTAATTGCAACAAAACAGCATCAAACAATGCAGCATGGCACACTAGTTTCAGCACTGCAAAAAGTATGAAAATACACTTCCCAGAGGTCAGTACTTCACCTGGAAGAAGAAGAAGAAGTGTTTCAAAACATCTTTCCATTTATTATTTATTTCTGCAGAATTGGGTTTCTGGCTCAAATGCATTCGCGATCACAATTTTTATGCCTCCGCAACGAAGTGGCCGGAGGCATTATGTTTTCGGGTCGTCCGTCCGTCCGTCCGTCCGTCCGTCCCGTTTTGTTTTTGTCGATATCTCAAGAACCGTGTGGTGGTTTTACATCAAACTTGGTATGAGGGTATATCCTTGGGGGATAATACTTTGTGTGGATTTTAGGGTCACAGGGTCAAAGGTCAAAGGTCACAGGTTATTTTGTGAAAAAAAAATTGAAATTTCATGTTTTTCTCCATATCTCGCAAATGGTTCAAGGTATCTTCATGGAACTTAGTATATATGCTTGTACCGATGGGCAGTGATTATGTAGGGAAGTTGGGGGTCATGGGTCAAAGGTCAGGGGGTCAAAGGTCAAGGTCAACTCCTCAAAATATCACTACTTTCCTTAAAATGCAATATGCCTGAAGGTTTTTTTTTTAAAACTTGATGTATGGCATGTATTACCCAATATATATTTTTGGGAAGTTTCTTGCCAAAAGGTCAAAGGTCAAAAGGTAAAAGGTCAAGTGAAAGTGCTAAATTGCACTTTTTCCTCCATATCTCGAAAGTAACTCAAGGTATCATCATGAAACTTACATATTTATGCATGTTCAACCTAACAGTGATTCTCTTTGGAACTGTGAGGTCAAAGGTCAAAGGCGAGGTTTAGATAATGCTATTTTCCCATTTGATACTGAAATTATACTTTTTCTCAATACCTTGAAAATTACTCAATGCATAAACTTATAAAAGGGTCAAAAGTCAAGTAAAAATCATCAGTTCCCCAAATACCTGCACTCTGACATTTTAATCATTCATCCAATTGAACCTAGTTCTAGGAAAGTGAACATTCAGCACATTTGTGTCAAACCTGTCATTTTAATATTTTGCCAATTGTGTGAAACTGTCGTCACACATTGTCAAGACATTGTACTATAGACCTATTAGGAGAACCATGCATTATGGCGGAGGCATATCAGTAGCCGTAGCGATATATCTAGTTTTACAGCATTTCAGAACCGTTTCACATTTCTAGCCCCATAATCAAAACAGCTTTGCATTATTAACTGCCCAAAACTCCCTGAAAGTTATTTGGAAACCTTCACTCTGTGCCAGATTGAGTTGATAAAGGCACACTCATACCACACCCTCAGCCACTCTCTGCTAGGTTCTTAATTGAATTAGACCTGTATATAGTCTGTGGTAGATCCTAATTTTTGTTTTCATGGGAGAGACCGATTTACAAATGGTAGGAATTACCCAACCACCATACTATGCCGAGTTAATTAACAGGCTCTCCTATACATTGTATGCAAAATGTCACATTTTTTTCCAGAGCCCAGAAGTCTATATGTTTTACGTGGACAGGGAGGTGGGTGCAAAGAAGAGCTTCCAGGCACTAATGAACACTTTTGTATCCATGAACATAGTTTACATCCACTGAACCATCATTGCACCGAAATCATGGCGAACATTTCATAATTAGCTTTAAATATTTCCAATCACTCTTCATGCATATCGCATGTGCATGAACCAACCAAATCAGCTATTGGGATACATTGATATCACTGCACTGTCAACTTTTATAAATCATGTTGTCACTCCAAACAACTCACTCCTTGCGACCGTTGTGGCATATGTACACTGCCTATACAAATTTTAAAATTGAAGTTGGCTATCTACCGGTACTTAATTATGCCAATAAAAAGGATATGATGGTCTTGTACGTCCTCTAAGTAACAAAGAGCTACAGCCCGTTCCGTATGGGAACCTGGTGGCCTGTATACTAAGTCTATGGGGATTTCAGAATTCTGTATTGATGTATGAATGAGTACAGGTAGGTCCATGGCAAGGTGAAAAAAATTCGGTTGAGAAATTTACTAGAGTGCACACAATCAAGTATAAAGTCTACACATATTCTAAATACGGGTATGTACTTTAAGCACACCGAACAGATATGTATACATGTGTGCAATGTATGACAATGAGCTTATGTGTGCACTAGGAACAGCATAAATTCTCAACCGTCTTCTTTTAACTTATCATTTAATCATTTATGCTTTTAGCTCCTGGGAATACTGGTTAGACATCACATACCCTCAATTTGCATTTTAACAAAATAACTTCATTTTCAGATTGTGTACAGCATAGGCAGGGCAGCATTATGCCACAAAGAGTGGATAAATAACCGTTTGAGCAATGACGTGAAAGTCAAAGTAAATATGACCAATTCAAGATTTGTGTCCACTTTGGTTCAAAGTTTCTTGAGCGAGTTGAAATAAACAATTTTTACTATGATTTTGATGCACTTTACAGTCAACTACACTGGAATATGAGATACACTGCATTCAATACAGTGTACATGGATTGGATAGAAAGTACAGGGCTGTTCATTAAAGGGACTGTACAGTACTGGTTGAGGTAGGGATTCATGTTTTGAACATTCCTAAGCAAGATAATGAAAAGCCTCCTATGAAATATGAAAGAGCATGTAATTCTAAGAAGGATTCAACATTTATTTGATGAAAATTGGTTTTCAAATGGCTGAGATATCCAAAAAAGTGCTAATAATAAAAGGCGACATGCCACAACTTTATTAAGATCTCTTTGTTTCACCTTGTTTTTGGATATCTCAGCCATTTCAAAACCGATTTTCATCGAATAAACTTTTGATACCCCTTAGAACTGCATGCTCTTTGACATCTCATGGAGTGGTTTCTGAATATCTCGCAAAATGTTAAAAGCTAAATCTACACCTCGACCAGAACTGTACACACCCTTTAATGCCCAACTGTCATCTAGTAGAGCCGTGCTTTGGTAGCGGTATGGGCTTGCGAAATACCCCGCGGTAATTGTGCATTTGTGCAGGTAGTCTAGTCTGATTGGCCTTCCATGAGTCATGAAGAAGGATTGATCATACTGAAATGTCAGTATATTTCTTTTTCTTTCTTTTGCAACTCGGCTGTAGCTGTGTCCTCGTACACCTATACCTGACAAAATGCAACATGTTGCTACAAAATGCATGCATAGGCTTTTGCTGTGGTCTCAAATTTTCTCCAGGAGACTCAAGGAGGTATAAGGGGGACACCTCCTTGGTAGATTTACGACTGCATTATTAATCACTTGTACAATGGGGAAGCTGGATGTAGCAAGGTATTGCCCTTCTGAGCTAACTTACCAGAATCCCATTCCCTCAAAATTGATGAATGCAGACTGTTGCTTTACGAACCCATATTGAATAGACATCAGGGCTCGACATTAGCAGTGCCCTGGGGCCACTAAAGCTACTAAAAAATGATGTCAGGCCACTAAATTTCCAAAAAGCCTATCTTTGGTGGCCCCTTTGGGCATTTCAAAATGGAAATGTTTCCATTTATTACAGGCCACAACCTTTTTCAGGCCACAAAAATTTCAGATCTAAAGATTTCAGTGGTCCTAATGGACCATCTCAGGAAAAGTTAGAGTTACCCCTGTCATAAAACATGATTACACCCCCCCCCCAACACACACACACACACACACACACACACACACACACACACACACACACACATGTACACACACATACACACTGCTGCTGGCTGGTGGTTTTGAGGAGATTTGGAGAATGGAACATTGATCAGTCATTTGTCAATGAAGAAACTTGCACAACATCCCGTCATACAGTGCAGCACAGCATGCAGTACATGCAGCCAAGTACTCTGTCACACACAGATTCTCAAACGGCAAGTAATGAAATGAACTTGCTTCTACACTGTATTTGACTGAGGCTTTTCTTTCATGTCAACTTTATTGTGAGCATCCCAGTGGTTTAATCGGTTTTGCCATTGATCTGCCAACACCTGGAATCCGTAAAAGGAGATGTAGACCACACATAAACGTACATTGACTTCCTGTACTTCCATGCCAAAATCTTGTATTTTGTTGCACGGTATCTATAGTAGGTACATGTAGCTTTGTTTTCCAAGACTGGACAAAAATTGATTCAGTTTCACAGAGTCTTAAGATGACAAAACTGGTGAGGTATGATTATGCTGAGTAAAGTGAACTTGTATCAAATGACATGTCACAGTAAGTAAGAAACTGGACCTAAACTTCTCCATCTTTCATCTTTGATATTTCAGACTGTACAAACATCCAGATATAATGAAAATTTGACTTGTTCTCTTGTTAATAGAATGTACAACACACTATTTAAAGTTTCGTCAAAACTCATGATGATCTGTGGGACGTCTTTGCTGGTCTTAAATATTTTGCTGTATACTATTCAAAGTTAATCCATGGGAAAAAACAAAGTTTGTTCTGGACAAGGGCAAGTCCAAGATAAGGTCCCCTCAGAAGGCAAAATTTCATCTTTGCTCAATATTGACATGTTTGGTATCATTTTGAAGCTTATGAGTTGAAGTTTTGATTTCCATGGAGGAAAAAATTATATTATGTAAATGTATGCAAATTTCAAGGGCTTCATTTGCATAAATGTGAAACACAGCGTTACGTATGGGACATTTATAAAAATTCATATTTATTCAAAGGGAAGCCAATGATATTTGATTAATATGTGGACATACGAAGTTCATCAAATGGTTTAACTTGGTATGAAAATTTAGGGATTAAATGCAAATGATTATGCAAATTAGCTCGTGTCCTATCATGAGATGTCCCATATGTAACAAATTGAGGTCATTTTTTTAGTTTTTTTTTCTGAAAATGCTAAGGTTATTTGAATGCCCTTTTGGAAAGTTCTAATTTATTGTTTAACAAAATTGAATACCATAGAAGAAAAGAAAAAAATAGCAAAAGAAATATTTTCTTTTAGGTAATGAAATAATGTTACGTATGGGACAAATGCGTTACATATGGGACATCCTCATACATATTGCATGTGAATGCATGTAGCTAGCTGGGAAGGTCTCTCAGTACACAGATGGTCAATCATCCTGAAGAAAGCATCCCAACTGTGTAGCTACTTTTGAGTTAGACACTTGAAACAATACATGTACTTGACTGAACAATTTTCAGAAAGGGGGAGGGTAAGATGGCAAAATACACAATGAAAATCAGCATTAAAGGGATGGTATAGTTTTTGTAGAAATGGGGATTCAGTTTTCAACATTTTATGAGATGATTGGAAACCAATTATATGAATTACTAAAGAGCATACAATTCTAAGACAATAGGAATTCAAAGTTTATTTGATGGAAATCCAATTTGAAACGGCTGTGATATCAAAAAAAACCAAACAAACAAACAAACAAACAAATACAAAGTAAAATGAAGTGGTCCTAATAAAAAAATGTGACCCACCTTTTATCAGGACACCATGTTTCTGGATATCTCAGCCATTTCAAAATGGATTTTTGTCATGTTAACTTTGAATTCCTCTTAGAATTGTATGCTATTTAAAAAAGAAGTGCTAATTATCTTGTAAAAGTTGAAATCAGAATTCCCATCTGAACCAGAACTATACAGTCCCTTTAAGTAGAGACCTCTGATTTAAATGGTACTGAAACCGAATACAGAAGCAGATTGAAAAATTGCAGTTGAACTACTAGTATATTGAGTATTGTTCACCACACAATGTAGAGCTCTAGCTACGTTGTAGCTGCATTGTATAACACGTGATGATAATGAAGATGTTACTTCAAATTAGTGTTTTTGTATCATTTTTTTTTTATTGCAAGTGATACACAAATTGTCCTTATTCAGTTTTCAGTATTAGCCATGACAAAATTCATGGGTATACATGTGACTCAAATCAATAACCTGATTGCTAGACAGACATCATATCTTCTCCATTACTGGGGTTCCACGCAGCAGGTATTGCTTATTTATTAAAATTAATATTTCTTGTGTCAAGTTGTTTTTTATTGAAACTGAATGGCATACTGCCCTTCATCAATGACAGTAAACCCTTTAAACAATTCAATTTCTTAGTAGTAACTATCCTAATAGAAATACAGTATAGGGCATACATACTCAGGTAGGTCATAAAAATATAGAATATGATTAAATATGATTATGATGGTAAATGTTTGGGGAATATTGTTCCCTTGACAATCTGGATCAGTATTTGAGTAATTTCAACTGATTCTACGTGTACCTCAATGATTATAAAATGCAAAAATTTGTTTGTGGGTATTTTGCAAAATACCCATAAACATGGTACTCCACACACTAATTGAATGGGGGACAAAGGGCATGCATGCTCAGGTTGGTCATAAAAATATGAAAATATGATTGAATATGATTATGATGGTAAATATTTGGGGAATATTGTTTTCTTGACAATCTGGATCAGTATTTGAGTAGTTTCAATTGCTTTTACTTCAATAATTATGCAAAATACCCATAAACATGGTTCTCCACACACTAAACGAATGGGGGACAAAGTGTCCCATACGTAACACGTCATGTCTGTCTTTAATAGAACCTGTAATTACAGCTTTTTGCCTCATGACATGAAACTTACCTAGATAATCTTGAGTGTTGTGACTTTAATCTCAGTGAGTTACAAGTTGTAGAATGAAATACTTTCAGAGAGTTTTGAGGTTGAAAAAAATGTTCAAAAAAACAAAATTTTTCTGGTCCCATATGTAACGGCACATATTTTCTCTTCTAGAATATAATTGTGAAGGTCATTTTTCTCCATTTTTTACATGATTATACTTCTCCTAGATATCAATCACCATGATAAAGTTCAATATGACCAAAGGCCATTAACACTATTTTCAGGTCACAAAACTATTAAAAGTCTCTGAATGTCCCATATATCGTCGGCGACCATCCGAACCGTCGTATCTGTCAGCGGTGTGCGAGAACACGTTTTCGAGAAAAACGCGTTTGAAGTTTGGGGGTCCTTTGAAGTCTAGTGTAAAGAAATTTCTTGCTTTTATTCCCGATCTTTTTATATGAAAAGAAAGGCAAATTCCAGGCGATTCGTATAATATATGTATTTAAAATCATGTATGAATAAAACTAATGCTACATTGTACGTTCACAAAAAGAAAGGCATCCGCACAGGAAGAGTCGAAAAACAGGTATACGACGGTTCGGAGATCGCACTCTCAGTACGCGCGGTCATCCGAACCGACGTATCGGGGTGATACGTCAGTTTGCTGAACGCGCGTACCGAAAGTGCGATCTCCGAACCGACGTATCCTATTCTTATAACACGCGCGTCTATGCGATATGCATGGTTACGTGGTATTTATCTGTAAAACGAGTGATTTCGTGCATATTTTTGTGTGAATGCAACTATTCTGTGTCATAATTTCATAAGATGTAGTACAAATACGTCCAAGGTCTAGTTTTGGCATGCATGATGAAACACTGGTAGGGGAGGGGGAGGTTCCTCTGCAGATTTTTTGTTTGTTTGTTTTGTTTTGTTTTGTTTTTTGACATGAATTACGCTTCAGGCGTCAGACGAGAGTTCCTTTGATGTAAAAAAAAACAAACAGATAGACAAACAAACAATCAAAAAACCCACTCCATGTTTAGGACACATTATCTTTGATCAGTTTGTATCTAATTTGTATCACGCAAAAAGTGGTTATACATGTATTGTGAAAGAGGTGGGGCCTATGAAATTATTGCTTTTTCATTGCATCATGCCTCTTCTTTTTCCTCTCATTTCATCTTCTCATTGCTCTCCTCCACCTCTTCTCTTTCCCTTGCAACGCTTTAACCCTTTCTCCCACTCTCCAATACTGTAAACAAAAGCCAAAATCACACATCCAAGCCTTGCTATTCTTTGTGATAATTCATGCCGCAATCATGACTGTAATGACCTAACTTTCATTCTTTCTAAGCTGCCATGATGAATACTGTACATTTTAACCCATGAATAAAGATTTTCTTTTACAGCTCACATGCATGGCAGACATAATTCATGATCATTCAGTTGGGTAAAACTCAATTATCAGCTTGCTCATCAGAAATAACAAGGGCAAGTCCAAGATAATGTCCCCTCAGATGCTCAAAATTCATCTTGATTTAATCAAAAAGTTATTGATATCATGTTGTAGCCAAAGAGTTAAATCATATATTTCCAGCAAAGAAAATACTGAATTATGCAAATGTATGCAAGAAATATAGCCTTAATTTGCATAAATTATAAACAAACCTTACGTATGGGACAAATTAAAAATATTCATCTAAAATCAGTTGAATTTGCCCTTGACCTAGTTCCTTTATGGACATGACCCCTGTATGAGCTAGTATAATTTCCAATTGGTAAGACAAGGTCAGCACATTAATTATGCAAATTATGCACTTTCCTAGAACGAAGTGTCCCATACGTAAGGATTTGAGTATGTTTTTTAAAGTTTTTTCTTAAGATTTCTAACATTGACCAATCATACTTCAGGAAGTTCTAATTTATTCATTTTAACTCCAGATTAGCAAAACTAAATATGGAAATTTCATTAGTCCTTCGTCTTATAACTAATTAAAGTTTGCTTACGTATGGGACAAATGCCTTACGTATGGGACATTACATGCAAAGTGAATGGGAAAACCACCTTTTGACATGGATGCTGTATGTCCTTACATTTGTTTGGTTAATGGAAATCTTTGCACCTACTCTGAAGGATATGTCTATATATCTGCCTCTCCTACTCAGTTAACGTCAGGGAGAGTGTAAAAACAGCATTATTGAGTCATTCTATGATTAAGGAAGGAAAATAAAGAATATTTATTTATCTTCTTATTTTCATTACAGCTGGCTGTGCAGCTGGTCTTCAATTAAGATTCCTCCTTTTAACATTTTGATATTGGATATTTCCTTAATTCAGTTATCATTTTCAATTTTACCTCTCTACAAAATGACTTTGTCCAAAAGAATGGGATTCTCCGAGTGTCATTTTAGGTGCAGTACACTGTTCAGCATGTACTACAGGCTGTACAGCCTCAAAGGGGAAATCAAAACAATTGTGCTTGTGGCGCTCATCAATGACAACATTGCAGGTCTTACTGAAAAGAAAAATCACTTGAGGTGACAGCAGGTAACTTTGTCATTACTAGAGTTGATAGCAAAGGAAAAACCCTACGAGAATACTTTTTATTTTGATATGATGTTTACTATTTCAACTGCACACCCTCAGAATATGTCATGACTTATCAAGGTCATGAACATGATTTCTGAAAATCCGGTAAAATGAAGACTATAGTTTACATTTGCCATGAACCACAATATCAATACTGTTTCTGTGGTTGGAGTGCTTAAAAACACAAATTACACAAACAAATAGGGAATTCAATTTTCTTTTCTATTTTGTGTTTGAAGAGACAGATGTGCTCTGAGACACCTTCATCAACTCATACGTACTTTGTACCCCACATCTACACAATTATCAACATGCATTGCAATCTGGCAGTGTATGATCAAATGAGGTTATTAGAATTTATCGAAATTGTAAGTTTCAGATCAGTGAGTTACTTAAGTGTTTCAAATCTAAAATTACATTTTCTCTTAAGATTTGAATACAAATGATAATCTTTCCAGTATCACTACACAAGCATGTATGTATGTACAAAGTACTAACACAAATTTTGTCTTCTTTGGTTTCATAGACCTGAAGCCATGCAATTTGAAGAAAAAAAAAACATTATCGGTACATGTACATTCTTCTATCTCTTTGTTCTACCACGGCTTTTAAAGTCTAAAAGTTTCATCAAAATTTGATTGATTTTGCAGAAGCTGAAATTCACATGGCAAAACATAATGATTACAGAGCAAAATGAATTACTCTTGTTGTTGTGTTTTGTGCCGCATTTCAAACAATTATAAAGCTCTATAAAAACTTATACAACTTGCAAGGTAAGCCTAGAACTACTGAAAGTACCCATTTCAAACTGTATTTGCAAATTTCCCTGTACATGACATTTGATTTTACAGTTGAAATTATCAAGACTACAAATTAGTCATGGTACATGTGCATGTATGCTACATCAAGGTCGCAAGCTAGAATTTGCACATTTTTTTTTTTTCAGTTGATAAAAAATATTGACCAGAGTATTACAAATGGGCTAGAAATAGAGTGTCAGTATCTACTGTATCTGTATGTGTTGACATCATGTGGACAGTGTTAATGCATGACGGAATCCAAACTAAGACATTTAATTGTAAATTGGTAATTACTTTTATTTGTCTTATTTTAGCTTTTGTTAGGTACCTGAACCGGGAAAGCACCCACTTAGAAGTCTATTTCATTTGTTAAATGTTGTAGTATGATTTGTGTAAACTGAATATGACACTATGTGAAAATTTAAAGTCATTCCCGTGAATACACTTGTGCACTAAAGACAAATGTCCCATACGTAAGTTGAGCCATGTCCCATACGTAAGGTGTACTTTCGTTAATTAAACCAACTTCATGAAAATATGCTTTATTCTTTTGCAATGAAACTTTTTTGAAAGATACTTCAGTATTGTACCTTTCTTACTTTCTAAACAGAACTTGATCAGTAAGGTACTTTCAGAGAATTTTCAGTTCAAATCTTATTTTGAAAAATCCAGTTTTTCTCTGGTCCCATACGTAAGTTGCTATATTTTTCTTAATAAAATACTTAACCCAAGGTCAAATGACATCAAACTTAAACACAATATTCTTCTCAGGGCTACCAGTCATCCTGGTGATAAACAGTAAAATCAAAGTGCTCCTTCATTACTTTTCAGAAGTTTGAAATCTCTGAATGTCCCATACGTAAGGTGCGCGATATCTTGGACTTGCCCACAAGCAAAAAATTTACTTAGCCACACGACTGTCTCACATTATTGTTTTATATACGTTCAGGACTCTGAAACAGATGCAAATTAATTTTCTATGCACAAACATCCACACACACAAACATGGATTGTACTTGTTCACACAAATGATAAAAGGTGTATTGTCCTGCAGACCCCTACAGACTTAAATGATATTCAAGCACATGTAGTACTATGAATATCATTTCAGTTCCAATTATATATGCTGACATTTTAGTGTGCATGATATTATGGTTTCCTCACGATATGAGATCACAGTACATAGAAGAGAAAAACAAAACAAAGAAAGAGAAAAACAAAACAAAGAAAGTGAGTCTTGAGACAAGGCTGCATTAAAATGCAGCAATATTTATTTCAAAATCAATCCATATCTCACATCCAAAAAGAAAAGAAAAGGAATGAACATGTCCTTAACTACAATGGTAAAATTTCATTAAAAAATTTTGAATTTACAGAATGATCAAGATGTCTGTGGTAAAATAAATATTGATTTAAATTCATTGATAATGAACATGTCCTGTAATACAATGGTTACATTTCCTCGAGATTTTTAAATGTACAAATCAAAATGTCTTTGGTTAAAGAGATATTGATCTAAATCAATTGTTAAACCGATTTTAACATGAAAAAAATTGTACACAATACAGTTTATATTGAAAAACATTCTGAAACATTCATCAGATGGAAATGGCTTAAAGCAGAAGGCCAACTTCCTCCTAATATTAGTGAATCTCTAATAACTCTGCGTCTTAGGGCTAAAAAAAAAAGGACATAGTATGATTTGAGTTGTTATTACGTGCATGTTTGTGATTGTACTTTCATTTCGATATAACAGTAATATCTACGCAACGGTCCTACAGAAATCAAATCACATTTGGAAGGAGGAATAAAGCTGTTACATGTACATCTTTCACATGAAAAAATATGACAATTATTGTTAAAGAAATATCAAAGCTTTCATGATATCATAGAATATTTAATAGCTATAGAGTAGACAAATCATAACATGGCGAATTGTGGTGGGGAGATAGTGCGGAGTGATAAATTATGAAAAATTTGAATACATAGACTAAATTGCTTTTGCATGCACAAACAACTGTAGGCACCATAGGCAAGCAATAATTGGTGAGAAGTTGGTCAGAGCTGACATCTGGCTGGGATGGATCTGATGGTGCTTCATTGTTCAATTCTGGTACAAAGTGTGTATTGGTATCTCTTGAATGCGGTCCATGTTCTTGGTGATGCCAACTGGAAATGAAGAAAACAAAAAGGAAAACAAGATACACATGGTGCATAAATATTACATTTGTTTTATCATATTTGTGACTCTGCACCTCAAAACAAACAAAAAGTCGCCAGACATGAATTTTTAGTTAAGACCATATACTGAAAGAGCAGACTTTAAGCTTTAAAATGATGTATAACTCAAATCAAATGGACTCTCCTAACCTATCTAAATATTGGAAAGAAAACACAAACTCAGGAAAAGTGTGAACTGAGAAAAGAGGCTCTGAAGTACAGTGTCTATTCAAGCGCTTAATCTTTACCAAACCGTGCTGGCTGTGCGATGAATGGGACAAAAAACAGGAAGTAAACCACCAGAGTAACAACAATGAAGGGATTATCAGATTAAACTGAAATTAAGCATGCCTCATTAGCACATTCTGTTCATATTCAATGCCAACTTTCAAAGCAGTAGCACTATCCTTTCAAAAGTTATTACAGTTGAAAGTGAAGAGTGTGGACAAGGTTTTTCAGAAATGAAAAAGGGATTCTAAAGACACACCTAATCACACTATGCTACCAAAAACGTTCGAGATAAACTGCTAAAAAAACACACTTTCCTGCCCGTTTTATGATACCAAATTTCAACATAATGTAAAAGAATACCCGCTCATTCAGAAAATATGAAAAAGTCAAGTTCGGCTAGGTTGACCCATTTCACTTATTTTCAGTCTTTACGCAAAATCAGTTTGTGCGACTTTATGTTCGTTTTGAGGTGCACGGTCACATTTATTCAAAGACTGAATTTATCATTTCTTTGAAAGGACAAGATGTCATCCAGCTTACAACTCATGGTGGATCCATGCGTGGACATATGGGGTGTAAGATGCCCTTATTGTTTTTGTTTTTTTAAACAAAAATCAACAGAAAAAACTGGAGGACGTGCATGTTGTCCCCCCCCCCCCCCCCCCCCATACACACACACACACACTTTATAGAATTCCTGGACCCACCCCTGACAACTGCAAAAAAAAAAAAATAAATAATGGTACATTTTAGCCAGGATGCTACATTCTATGCTTGTGTATAGTTGATATCATCCTTTTTATTTGTCATCATATGACAGCAATAGCATCATGTATTCCGGATTACTAATGGTTATTCCAACAAGATTGAGTCAGCAATATCTGGTTGGGTTTCCCGATTAGATTAAGTGCTTTACAAAACTCACCAGTGAGAAGTTGGTCAGAGATGACATTCTGTGGGATGGATCTGACGGTGCTTCATTGTTCAATGCTAGCATTGGTATCTCTTGAATGCAGTCCATGTCCTTGGTGATGCCAACTGGAAATGAAGAAACAAAAAGAAAAACAAATACACATGGTGCACAAACATTTTATTTGTTTCCATCATATTTATTGAAAGATTGACTTTATGATTTCTTTTACTAAGATTAACCTTTTAATAGCACAATTTTCAGGTAGCCCTTTGTAAATGTCCACAAACAAGAGGTGTTTTTTTTTTTGCCCAGCAGAGATTGGACACTTGTTGATCTGCATCAATGCAAAAGCAGTCAAACGGTACATGCATCCTCATTTGAAAATTGCTCATAGATTATCACTCTGCTTGGAAGGTCCAGGTACAATTGGCAGACAAGCTACATTCTCCAGTTGTGTGTTAGCCATTTGCTACAATATGACAAGAAGGATAACATGTCATCCAGATTGCAACCAGTGGTTAATTCATGTGGGGCACATCGGGTGTAAGATACCCTTTATTTTTGTCTTTTTTTAACAAAAGAAATAAACAGAAAAACTGGAGGACATGCGTGTGGTCCCCCCCCCCCCCCCAACTTTCACAGAATTCCTGGACCCACCCCTGACAACTGCAAAAAACACTGGTACATGGTAGCCGGGATGCTACATTCTTTGCTTGTGTGTAGTTTATGTCATCCTTTTTAATTGCTATTAAAGTGTATAAGACAGCAAAAGCATCATTTAATCTTAATTACTAATGGATATTCCAACAAGATTAATGCAGCAATATCTGGTTGGATTTCCCAACAAGATTAAGGCTTTACAAACACTCACCAGTGAGAAGTTGGTAGGGGCTGACATTTTGCTGGGATGGATCTGATGGTGCTTCGTTGTTCAGTTCTGGTATTCATATCTGGTGAATGCAGTCCATGTCCTTGGTGATGCCAACTGGAAATGAAGGAAACAAAAAGAAAAAGAAAATACACATGGTGCATGAATATTACATTTTTAAAAATCATATTTATTGAAAGATGGACTTTATCATTTCTTTGTCATCCAGATTACAATCTATGGTGGATCCATGCGGGGACACATGGGGTTTAAGATGCCCTTTTTTTTTAAACAAAAAAATTAACAGAGAAATACTGGAGGACGTGCGTGTGGTCCCCCCCCCCCCCCCCCCAATTTGCAGAATTCCTGGACCCACCCCTGACAACTGCAAAAAATACTGGTACATGGTAGCCAGGATGCTACATTCTTTGCTTGTGTATAGTTGATGTTATTCTTTTTATTTGCTATTATATGGCAACAATAGCATCATTTAATCCGGATTACTAATTGATATTCCAACAAGATTGATTCAGCAATATCTGGTTGGGTTCTCCAACAAGGTTAAGGCGGTACTAACACTCACCAGTGAGAAGTTGGTCAGAGGTGACATTTTGCTGGGGTGAATCTGACGGTGCTCCTTCATTGTTCAATACCAGCATTGGTATCTCAGGAAGGCAGCTGATGTCTTTTTTGATGCCAACTGTAAATGAGGAAAACAAAATATACATAGCCTATGTTTATTTTATTGTTTCTATCAGATTTTGTTTTAAAGAATGAATCTATTTTTTTTTTATATTAAGATTAACCTTTTAATACCACAATTTTCAGAAAGCCCTATTTAAATGTCCACAAACAAGAGGTTTTTTTTTGCCCATCAGCAGAGATCGGACAGACTGGTGATCTGCATTAATGTGAAAGTAGTCAAACGGCACATGCATCCTCATTTGAGAATTGCTCATAGATTAATTATCACTCTGCTTGGAAGGTCCAGGTACAATTGGCAGACAAGCTACATTCTCCAGTTGTGTGTTAGCCATTTGCTATGACAAGAAGGATAACATGTCATCCAGATTGCAACCAGTGGTTGATTCATGTGGGGCACATCAGGTGTAAGATACCCTTTATTTTTGTCTTTTTTTTAAACAAAAGAAATGAACAGAAACACTGGAGGACATCGTGTGGTCCCCCCCCCCCCAACTTCACAGAATTCCTGGACCCACCCCTGACATCTGCAAAAAACACTGGTACATGTCCATCGTAGCCAGGATACTACACGCTTTGCTTGTGTGTAGTTTATGTCATCCTTTTTAATTGCTATTAAAGTGTATAAGACAGCAATAGCATCATTTAATCTTAATTACTAATGGATATTCCAACAAGATTAATGCAGCTATATCTGGTTGGGTTTCCCAACAAGATTTAGGCTTTACAAACACTCACCAGTGAGAAGTTGGTCAGAGCTGACATTTTGCTGGGATGATCTGTTGGTGCTTCGTTGTTCAATTCTGGTATTGGTATCTCGTGAATGCAGTCCATGTCCTTGGTGATGCCAACTGGAAATGAAGAAAACAAAAAGAAAAAGAAAATACACATGGTGCATAAATATTGTATTTAAAAAAAAAATCATATTTATTGAAAGATGGACGTTATCATTTCTTTGTCATCCAGATTACAACCCATGGTGGATCCGCGCAGGGACAGGTGGGGTTTAAGATGCCCTTTTTTAAAACAAAAAATAAACAGAGAAAAACTGGAGGATGTGCGTGTGGTCCCCCCCCCCCCCCACCCCCTCCAATTTACAGAATTCCTTGACCCACCCCTGACAACTGCAAAAAATACTGGTACATGGTAGCCAGGATGCTACATTCTTTGCTTGTGTATAGCTGATGTCATTCTTTTTATTTGCTATTATATGACAGCAATAGCATAATTTAATCCGGATTACTAATTGATATTCCAACAAGATTGATTGAACCATATCTGCTTGGGTTTCTGAACAAGATTAAGGCTTTACAAACACTCACCAGTGAGAAGTTGGTCAGAGCTGACATTCTGCTGGGATGGATCTAACGGTGCTTCTTCACTGTTCAATACTAGCATTGGTATCTCTGAAATGCAGCTGATGTCCTTTTTTATGCCAACTGTAAATGAGGAAAACAAAATATACATAGTGCATATATTTTTCACTGTTACTATCATATTTTTTTTAAAGTTGAATTTATTTTTTTTTATTAAGATTAACCTGTTAATACCACATTTTTCAGACAGCCCTATGTAAATGTCCACAAACAAGAGTTTTTATTTTTGCCCATCAGCAGAGATCGAACAGACTGGTGATCTGCATTAAATGCAAAAGCAGTCAAGCGGTACATGCATCCTCTTTCCACAGTCAATTGCATGTGCTTATGAAAAATACAAAAACATCATTGGAAGTGAGGCACAAAAATAGCATTTGCTGATAGGCTTGCAAACTCTTTTGTTACGTATAGGGCATCCGAATGGGGTCAGCAAGTCAACATTTTTTTTAACTCAGCCTTGCTGGCTACACACATAAATCTTCAGTTTTGAGCAAAACAAGGGCATTATGAAATTGGAAAAAGTAACTAACACAAAATACAAGCAGATGTGACACAGAAAAAGAAAAGATACTGATAGAAGGTCTGATCTGTTCATCAATTTTTTTTTTGTAGGCATAACACAAATAAGCATGAATTAAGGCTACACAAGTACACGCTCATGTCTTTATTTTGAAAACATGGTATACCAGGTTGTGCTGTATGTGAGTTGACACCATGAAAACCTAATATAGCAGGCACTACTTAAATGCATTCATACAGTATGGAGTAAGCTGCTTCTAATATTGCAGCACAGTTATGAAGTTATTAGAGGCATTGAATAAACACACACACTGTATACTGTCCATACTTTTTACTACAAGTATGTATTCATTTGTGTGCGCACAATCTTACCTAATTTCGCCAGGTAAATGTTGTCATCATCGTCATAATCAGAAGTATCATCTTCGTCACTGCTGTCTGCGGTGCTTGTGTTTCCATCATCGCTACTGCTTTCAGAATTCTCTCCCCCATACACAGCAGTAACTGTGCCTTTCCACAGTTTCCTGTGCCATCGCATTGACACACGAACTCCAAGTCGTGGGAAGCATGCCCTTCCTGAATTTCAGCTGATCAACAGCTACGGTATTCCTTGTACCATCTTTGTCCCATGGACTTCAACATCTGTTGGTTTCCCTGAGGACAAAGACCTGTAACAAACAAAAACAAAAACATTCACTACAAGTGTATCAAAAAAATATTTTTAATTTTAGCAGAAATGTTTTACCTCAAGCCTATCTAGTGGTCTATTTTTACATTGATAATAAAAATGCAAAAGCACAATTCAACTCATATTATAAACGGATAGAGGGCGAAGATTCCCTGTGCTTATGGTACTGCAAAACTACTCTCTAGAATGTGTGGGCACCTATAGCCTAGCTAGGCTAGATCTGACAATTGGAACATTGCATTTAGACCTCATTATTTTAATTGTAGTGGAACATCAGCGTATTACTATTAGATATCACAGGAGGGGCTAACTCAAGTACTGCCCTCTGGCCTGTTAACACACTAAAGCCTTCATTGCAGTGATTTCAATATTATGGAGACTTGGCACTCACAGCGACATAAAAATGCATGCAATAAAAATTCATACTCAGTACCGGTACCGTACAAAGCATTTGCAGTTGGCTAGATCTCTGAATAACACACATGTATTTATGGGCCAGCATAATTTAATCCTACTCCTAGAGTCCTAGGAATCCTAGTATCAGATAAATTTACAGACGTTGGTAAAATCATTCATTTTAATTTTACTATAGCCAGTATAGGCCCTACCACTAGATCCTTGGCTTACATTGGCAAATTCACATGAGATACATTACACTCAGATTTGGGTGTTTTTCTTTGTGTGTATTTGCAAGCTTGGGGCTCAATCGGCCATAGATATGTAAGTAAGTAGAACCTATCATCAGAACTCTAGGGCCCTACACTCAATGATGAACCAGCGATTAGCGGCTCTAAATTGTTGGCTGTGACTACGTAACTTGTTATGTTAGACTCGTCTTAGTAATCTCGTACTTTTTGTGGTAATTCCCAAACTCACCCTGAAGTGTTAACAGTTTGGCATTGCCCACACCCACTATGTATGAGGTCCATATATGGACCATAAGCACATAAAGCCGACTCGACGAGATCATTGTGAACGTTGTTTTCTAGACTATCAAAAGGGTCTATGATTTTTAAAACCCTAGGCCTACTGCTACTAGATTATCCCTTTGTACCCACATATTTATCTATACACAGGACTACACCTAACAACACGACGAAATATTTTGGAAAACCCACGACAATCTGCGTATCTATCTTGACAAGTGACAATTTTACGGATAGAACTTGCTTGGGTCTGTTCATTTTATTTGAAATTGCATGATTTCATAGCTACTCATTATAAAACTCACCGGTCCTGGGGAGGGTCCGGTTGACGCTCCATCGTCTGCTTCTGCCAGTTCTGGCTGACCCCGGCGATACGACACCTTCTCTGAACGCGACTCGAAGTTTCGCGGCCACCCGAACCGACGTATAGCGATACGTCGGTTCGGATGAACGCCTTCAGCCAATTCGCGTTCAGGCAAAATGACGTATATCAAATTTCTCTGTTAAAAACACAAAATCCGGTTTCAAAATTTTGTGAGTAGAAAGAGTGTGTGCTGGGCTTTCTTAAAACGGCAAAATCTGAAATTCGAAAAATTTACCGAATTTTGACATATACGACGGTTCGGATGGTCGTCGACGATATGTAATGCGCGTATTATCTTGGACTTGCCCACAAGTAGGAAGTTTTTCCGAGGCTTGCATGACATACTTTGTACAAGTTGTAATGTCAACGAATACAGTAGTATGCAAAATGGATTCCAGTTTGAAATGTGCTGAGTGCAATGTAAATCTGGAGCAAAATGCTCATAACTACACTACAGGTTTTAGAGAAAAGATATTGATCGATTAGAGTTAATTTGCAAACTACAGATATGTGATTGTCTTCTCCCTACTGTTAACTAATACAGCTGTAGGTCTATTTACGAATTCCCAGGTGACAGACTTTGTACCAGCCATATAGTCATGCAGAAAAGTTTCTCTTCACAAGAGCTTTTATGTTCACACATTTACTTTCAGTTGTTACACAAACATGTACTATGTACATGCCATACAATATTCTATGTAGAATGCATGCCAAGACTGTATCATAGATTTTATAGTTAAAGCATCTATAGATTCAGTTTAATCATGGAGTTTGATTTGTATTTAATATTTCAGGTGATATGAGTACATGTTTGTACATGACTGTAGTATTAAATTCCTACACATGCATTGCACTTTTAGAGTAATTTCTTCTTTTTTTTTTCTAATAAAATAGCTTGCATCAGTTCTTTGGTGATTGCTACACAGATAGGATAGCCAATAGGACACAATTTCAATTTCCGGTTGACAGGGAAAATCTGAGAAAACTTCTTGGGTTGTACATGAATGCATCATGAAGTTCAACAATAGTACAATCTTTGGAAGTATTAGACCAGCCTCAACATTTCCATTCAATGCTGAAATCATTAAAAACTTTGTGGATGGGTAGCTGCTTACGAAAGAGAGAAACAAGCAGTCACACAACGAGATAATGAATACGATACCACTGAAGAGGAATACTGTTGTGTTAGGATAAGAATAGAATTTAGAAAGCGTATGTTCTGCTATTGAAAATGAAGTGTTTAATATGATCATGTCACAGCTTCCCGAGAGACCACGGAGACAAGAGACAGATTATGATTGTTGACAGGACAGTACCATAGCCTGGCTGATGGTCTCCGAGGCTCCACATCTTTCATTAGATTGTCTGGATGGACACTAGCTTATGGTGTTGAGCCACCACTTATATCCCCAAATTCTCTGCTTTATCATATTGGGCAGTTGCGTCTGAGTCCTTAATAATAATGGTCGTGCGAGTAATAACAATAGAATACAGTCTCCTGCCCCTTACCCAGTACTAGGCTGCACTCTGGGTTCAGAAGTTCAAATACATGGTGTGTTTCAGCACTGGTGGGGATATTGGCTAGTATTTGTCTGTCTCACTGGTTATCAAAGGCAGCAGCAGAGACCAAAACAAAACAAAACAAAACAAGATCAGGAGACAAATCTCTTGTAATATATTTCAGAAAGCCTCAAGTTGAAATTGATCAATGTCGGCGTTTTGCCATTCAGACATACATTTCTTGCTGTTTCTATTTGACCTTTTCCTGTGGGGCCAAAGAGCACACTGTGGGTAGAAATATCGGACATCATGAAATACACTTGGAAGTACAGTATTGTACTTTTATAGTTCTGTAGAGTGCCTAGATCAGGTAAAATTTCTTATAACTTTGCTCATGATCTTTAACCCTGGACACTGATGGGTGCATCAAAGGTTGAGGTGTTGACAAGTGGCATACCATCTCCACAATTTGGATGCAGTCTTTAAGCATTTTTGTATTTAAAATCAAGATCATTCATAATAATTATTTATGTGCCATTTTCTGGCAACACACAGCATGAGGCAGAGTATCATGATTATTGTGCCAGCAGTGGAGGGGGGGGGGGGGGGGGGGGGGGGAGGAGGGATGGATGCTTGTGAGCATGATGTGTTCCCTACCAATTTTATCCGCGTGTTCATGGTCTATTGCACTTTCAAATTATCTAATTGTTTTACCCTTTCAAATTTGTCTAATTGTTTTACCCTGCAATATTTAGTTCATTGGCAGCCATGACACAAACAATTTCTATTTTGCAATTTTGCTCACAGCCATCCTATTGGTAGTCAATTACATTATGTTTATAGCCATTTCTGCATTACTGTAATGATATGGCAATTTCTGGTAATTGTTATAACATGAAGATAGTGATGATACAACTCTAGCTCCCTATTAAACCCATTTTATGTTGGGGAATTGGTTATTTTCATGTTGTGTGTGCTCTGGCATTTTTTTTCATCTAAGAAGTTTCATCAAAAATTATATGAGACTTATGTGAGGAAGGCTTCGTGGATTCTGCAGTTTTGAATTTCAGAGCGAGGAGGGGAGGTTTGTCTTCTTTTGAAGCTTCCATCAAACTCTTGAGCCGTAGGTAGCGTATGCTTTCACTGCGGTATGAGCATTTGAGGAGCGCATCTTTCTGAAGAAGTAGTTGAAAGGTCACTGTTAGCTCTGCATCCTGAAAACACGATTCGAGGTCAAAGATGTATGTACACACGGTCCATCGTTTCGCTGCTTAATTTTGGCAAAACGTGATTGGAAAACACCTCCAGACTGTCATGAGAAACATGATTGGAATTATGTTTCAAATCACCCTCCGCAATTCCAGTTTGCATTCACACAGCAAGAATACTTTTTGACACATGATTCTAATGAATGCGTTATTACAATCGTGCTTCAAATTAGCACTGTCGGCACATATAAAAGCAAGGTTAATTTCTCCCGGAGCTCCGCCGTTACCCTCTTAAAAGTCGCAAGGCTTTGGGTTTAGGTTTGATGCATGTTTAGAATCTGTTCCAATGCTATTAAAAACACAGAGCTCGAGATTACTTGAAAGTATCCAATCAAATTGTACGTATTCACTCTTCACAATTAGGCAAGATATCGGAAATTTGAGAGTTTGATATTCAAGTATTGGTGCATGAGTATTGTGGCTTGCATGATACATTTATACATGTATACACTTTAGTTGTACATTGTACGTTGAAGGCAAACAGTGTGAATCTTACAAGATTGTTTACGCATATGATATGCCAAGTCAATATGAAATGCACTTAGCAACCTTCTTCGCCTGGGGAGCAGTAGACTGTGTGCGATAGAAGAGGATTAAAATTTCATCGTTAAGAATTTCAGGCTGTATAAATAGAAAAAAAAAAGACCTGGTGGAATTATTCATGAGGATGCTGTACGAATTGAGTTTTCACAAAGTTCAAGCACTTGATGATTGAAGGAGAATGTATAATTTGGGCTTTTTGAATAGGAATTTCCTGTTGCTTGTCATGTTTCTATTAAGATTTACTGAGTTTTTTCAATCTATCAACTTCTGATCATTGACTTTTCAAAGGTTGACATACAATTGTACATGTAGCAAGAGCTTCAATTGTACTGTACATGTGTTTGCTGGAGAATATATCAGTAGTATTTACTGCCTGATATTTGAATCATTGGCACAATACAATCATCATTCCCATCCTATATTCTTCTGTTTGTTTGTTTGTTTTTTTCATATTTTCATGTGTGTCACACCATCTGTCTCACTGGATGCAAGCAAAAAGACTTTCTTTAAAGTTGCTATTCCAGATGTTTGTGAGTCACCTCATCAAAAGCTTAATGTAGCTTGATTGAAGTCAAGTTCCATTATCTGCAATGTACGAGATGTACCTGGGTGTATGATTGTGCCGTATTGGATTATTAAAAGACTCCAGTATGGAACGAAGAACATCGTCTGCGACTCTGACGACTCCTGTAGGTCATTTACCTCCCCCCCCCCCCTTTCTCTGGTGCTTTCAGGAGGCTGTGTGGATAAAGAGCATGACTGTGAGTCAAAGACGTATCCATGGAACAGTTCTTGGAAAAATGCAATCTAGAATTAATGCATAATGGGTCTGAATTCAGCCTGTTTCCTTACATTTACAGAAAGCAGAGAAGAGATGGCTCATTTGCCACTGGAGGCATTGCACCCAAGTATGTAGTGATTTATATGTTATCACGTATATATGCACAGAATCAATTTATAGTGAACTTATGATTCATCCTTGAGCTGGGTATGTAAGGACAAAGAATCATCTTTCTTTTCTTTTTTTAAAGCAATTCATATTTTGAACTGCCAACTGACTTGATTTTGGAGATTCTCAGTCTGCATTTGGTACAGCAGAAACACCCCCCCCCCCAAAGAAAAAAAAACAAAACAAAAACAAAACAAACAAACCTCTTTTTTATATGTTTATAATTCATATGATAAGGCTGAAAGGAACTAAACTGTCTGCATTGATGTTGAAGCAGTGTTGACTGGGGGTATTTTTTTTAATCTTGAAAGGTAAAACAGTATCCATATGCCTGCAAACTGTCAATTTTTGTTCAAAAATGGACACACATACACAAAAGAATAATACTGTAATAACACAATGTCAGTTGGGTAACAATGAAAATGTGAAATGTTTGATAGCCACCACTGTATGGGGATGACTCTTCAGGAATGAAAGTCAAATGACTATATATCATGATTGATTTTTATGCCTCCGCCACAAAGTGGTGCCGGAGGCATTATGTTTTCGGGTTGTCCGTCTGTCTGTCCGTCCTTCCGTCCGTCCGTCCTTCCGTCCGTCCGTCCTTCCGTCCGTCCGTCCTTCCGTCCGTCCGTAATGAATTTTGTGGACAGGGTAACTACCAAAACCTTTTGAGGTATCCTAGAAACTTGGCATGTATGTGTATTAGGGGGTGAAGTTGTGCCTATCAACTTTTGGGTGCACATGCTCAAGGTCAAAGGTCAAAAGGTCAAGGTCAAATGCTTAAAATTTTACTATTTCCCCCATATCTATGCAATGCCTGAAGATATTTTCTTGAAACTTAGTGTATACATGTACTACCCAATTAAGATTCTCTGGTGAAAGTTTGGGGTCATGAGGTCAAAAGGTCAAAGGTCAAAAGGTCAAGTAAAATGTTAAAATTTCACTTTTTTCTCTGTATCTTGGAAATTGTTCAAGGTATCTTCATGGAACATAGTGTATATGCATCTACTGACTGGCAGTGGTTATCTAGGGAATTTAGGGTTCATGGGGTCAAAGGTCAGGGGTCAAAGGTCAAGGGCAATACTTCAAAATCTTATTATTTTCCTTATATTCAAATGCAATGCCAGCAGGATATTTTTTTTTAAAACTTGATGTATGCATGTCTAACCCAATAGAGATTCTCTGGGATTTATTTTTTTTGCCAAGAAGGTCAAAGGTCAAAAGGTCAAAGATCAAGTGAAAGTGCTGAACTTACTTTTTTCTCCATATCTCGGAAGTGGCTCAAGTTATCTTGAAACTTAGTACATGCTGAATTTATGTATGTTCTGCCTGACAGTGCTTCTCTTATAAATCAAAGGCCAGATGAAAATGATAACAATTTACTGTTCAATACAGAAATTGCACTTTTTCTCCATACCTTGAAAATTACTCAGTGCATAAACTTATGAAATGGTCAAAGTCAAGTTAAAGTTCTTAAATCCCCAAATACATGCTCTCCTATTCATCCAATTAAACATAGGTCAAGGAAGGTAAACATTCAATACATTTGTGACAAACCTGTCATTTTAATATTTTGCCAATTTTGTGAAAATGTAATCACACATTGTCCACATGTACTACATAGACCTATTAGGAGAATCATGCATTATGGCGAAGGCATACCAGTCGCCATAGCGACATTTCTAGTTTTTTATTCTTTTGATCTCAAAACACTCCCCTTACAAAAAAGTACCATGGCTTTACCATGGTAATACCATGGTATGGTAATGAACCATGGAAACCTGGTAATTTTGCCCTAGTAAAACCATGGTACATTACCATGGTATTACCATGGCAAAATACCATGGTATTACATGCTCTTACCATGTACCATGGTATATTATCATGGTATTACTGTGCTTACCAAATACCATGGTACCGTTACCATGGTATTTCTGAGGTGAATTTACCATGGACTGTGGTGATTTGACCATGGTTTTACCATGGTATAACCATGGTAAAATTACCATGATATTACAATTTGAAAAGAAAAATAACATTAATGATTGTGTATTTCCAACATGCAGGACTAGTATGTTTCCTACTTAACATGGCCTCGAATCGCACACACCTGTTTCTACACTATTGTACAAGACCTACATCCTACTCTACACAGGTCTACTTATCTGTATACCTAGAGTATACTTCCTATTCCTAGATACATTGCTAGTGTATCAGTTCTTTATATATGGGCTGATATCTGAAAAGATTTAAGGCATGGTTACTAACTACATGTCATACATAATATTAGTCCTATCAAAATATGAATATGCATTGTTATAACACAAGTTAAAATAGTTGGTAACAAAAGAGAAATTTCCCAACATACTTCAAAGTATAAACCCAGACTATATCCTTTGGGTTTTTATGTCTTTTATCAATTTTCTCTCCTTTTGCATGTTAGATGCTCTCTCATGAATATTCATGAGCGATACAGAAACCAAGTCAAAACAAGGATCGTGCAACTTGAATCAACTTGTGTTACATTTTCCAGTTGGGTAGATGAGGTTTAAACTGCATGGGAAGAAGTCAGTTGTGTTCGTGGATATATTAGTACTAACCGGGTGTTTGCACTCACCCACACCCACACACACACAAGCACACACATACACACATACACACATACACACATTCACACATATACTAAATACAGGCTGTACATTTAGTACATGAACGTACCGGTATAATATTTTGGGTCGTACTTGGAATTTGTATGAGATAACACACAATGTGAATTAGTTCCAAAACAAATGAACTGTTATATATAAAGAATTAATTAGTTTGCTTATTCTTAACGGGCCGGGCTTATTTGGCTATAAATGCTAAAATTTGCATTTTGGGAGGGAATTTTGCCTCACCCCCCCCCCCCCCCCCCACAAGATCTTGACCATTAGTATTACGATCGTTATAGCGAAATTTGGCACGTGTTACAACCGCATTGTAATCTACAAAATTATGTCTTATATGTCTTAAGAATTTTTTTTGATTGTCAATTTCTAATTTTAATTCATCAATTAATTATTTGTGCAAATTAGGCCCAACATCTTATTTTAGCCCAATTAAAAGCATTAAGAGTCTATTTCTTAATTATTTGTAAGTCTGTTTTTACATGTTTAAAGACTGTATGCATCACACATTAAAGGACTTCCAAAAGCCATTTTTTAATGTATATAATTGTTTTTGGAGTTTCAAATGTATTTCTTTGTTTTTTAATTTTTTCCTTTGTTTTCTTATTGGAGATTCTCATTGACCACTTTTATACCATAATTAGCATAAGATCAATCAATCGCAGTGATTAATGTTACAGCAGTGATAGCTCCAGGGGGCCCCTTCTTTAATTTTTGATAAGATAAAAATAAATAACAAGAAAACAAAATGAAAATGGGCGTGTGTGCCCCCTTTAATTCCGGAAGTGGCACCATGACAGATCCCTCCCCCCCCCCCCATTTACGCAATTCCTGGATCCGCTAAAGAATAGTCAGATTTTTCAAGAGTTTCTTTGTTGCTGTTTTCAATCAATCTTTGCATCGATTTTTTTTTTCAATCGGAGAAGGGACCGCACTTCACAAGCTTTGTCTTTTTAGTGGGTCCCTCCTTTTTTCATACAATGCATATTTCATTTATTTCACTTTTGTTACCTCAGCAACCATTGCATTGTACCCCTACTTTAGGTTTTCAATTATTGCTTTCTCTGTACAAATTACATGCATTATACTTTCATTGAAGAAAGCGAGATTTATGTTCACCAAATATATTATTTTGCTGTGGAAAAAACAACAATGAATTTGAAGTTGAACTTGAAAAAAAGTCAAAATGTCTCATGACAGGGTCTCTTCCATCGCAGACTCGAAACTTCGAGGGTGGATTCCGCCCTTCCCTCTCCTGCCACGCCCCTTAGAGTTTAAGGGGTTTACCTTTAGAATCAGTTGATATATATTTTGATTTTTCCCATTTGTTGCGAGTGTACTCATAATGGTCCAATAGTTTTGACTGTAATGTATTGGTACGTTTATAATCGTTTAAAAAGTGGAATCAACTGGTAAAACTGCCAGATTTGATGAACTGGTATGAACTTCCCCAGTCATGCCAGTTTGGTCCATTTATCCCGGCTTGGTTCTACTAACTGTTACGGCCTAAACTTTATCAAAGTGCATGTAGGTTAAATCTGCATTGCTTTCAAGTTGAATAGATCTATCAGTTGTGTCAAGTCATTTGCAACAGGTATACAAGAGCCTGGTTCAAAAAAGCTGAATCTGCTGGAATCATGGAGTTGATGTTTTAGTATGCCAGTTTTTACTGGTAAATCTGCCAGTTGTGTCCAGTCGATTCAACCTGCACCAAATTGGTCCAATTTTTCGGGGTCATCCCACAAGTCATAAGGCCTACAAGCTCGACATTGCATCATGGGGCTTACGTTATTGTAAAAGTGTCGTGGGCCTTATTTACCTAGTGTCGCAGTCATATGGGCCTTGTTCGCTAGGCGTCAAATTTATGGGTTGTTTGATTTGTTGGCTGTATGATTTGTGGGTGTTGAACTCAAATGTGCACTCATTGTTTCTACTGGAATCAACTGGTTGTTGTATGCCATTTCACACAATTTCTTTCAAGTGGATCATCTACTGAAAAATCTGCTTGTTGTGTCCAGTTGATCCCACTTTGTCAAAGGGCATACTTTGGTCTATCTCTTCCTACTGGAATCAACCAATAGGCTTTAATATTCCAGTTCACACAATAGATCTAATTTTTTTAATCTGTCATTTTCATTAGAACAGTTCAACTGTTAGTGGTATGGCAGGGCCCTGTGGTATAGAGCAGTGGCAACAGTGGAGAGGCTCTCCTGGATAAGACCTTATTGTTATTATTATTATTATTATTATTATTATCATCATCATTATTATTATCACCAGTACTACTATGCTACTACTATTACGTGTGTTATTATTAACTCACTCATCACAGTTTGATCCATTTGTTCAAACTGGAGTCAGCTATGTTTTCTCAGCGTACCAGTCCATTCCATCGCTTTCAAGTGGAATCAACTGGTAAATCTGCCAGTTGTGTCTTATAGTCAATTTCAATACAATTATTAAGGGCCCGTTTATGTCCAGCTGTATCTATACAGGAATCGGGTAGTTGATATTTCAGTATGACACTTTATTCCGTTTCTTGCAATTGGAATCCAGTGGTGAATCTGTAGGTTGTGTCAATAAATTCTAATTGGTAGACAATTGCGCAGTTTATTTCATTTGTTTCAGTCTGTCAGTTGGAATGAAATGTTAGTTTGGAGTCAACTTGTCTAAGTGGAGTCAACTAGTGAATCTGCCAGTTGAGCGGCATGTTTTCCAGTTGGTACAAATAAAACTTCATAATCAATGATTTAGAGCCAGGCCATATATTCAGCTGGAATTGATTGGTGTTTTTCAGAGTGTGCCAGCTCATTCAATTCAGTGTCAGCTGGAATGGTGTGAGTTGGTATTAATTTACATCTTTAACTGTATGGTAATTCACACCATGGTAATGTGAACGAGTATCGGCCTACTTCCAGTTTGCAACTGTTTGAACAAGTTGGGTCAAACGGATAGCTATAATGGGACCATTTTTTCCTTGTGATACCAGTACAGAATGTACCTATGTGTCATTACATTTGTATTTGACATTTAAAGGGAGTATACAATACTAGACGAGATGAGGATTCAGCTTGTAACGTTTTGCGAGATATTTAGAAACCACTCTTTGAAATGGTAAAGAGCAGAAGAGGACTCAAACGTTTATTTGATGAAAACAGGCTGAGAAATGACTGAGATATCTAAAAACAAATTAAAACAAAGAGCTCCTAGTGAAAGATGGGGCCTGTCAATTTCATTTTGATTTTTTTTTTTGGGGGGGGGGGAGAAGGGATTGGTAATCTCAGCCATTTCAAGACGAATTTTCTTCAAAACGTTGAATCCGTCTTGAAATTACAGCTGTACATGCTCTTTCATATTTCATAAGAGGTTTATCATCTGAATGAAAAAAAAAAAGTTATAAATCTGAATCCTCATCTCAACCAGTACCTACTGTACAATCCCTTTCAGCTATAAGAATATCATAATTGATATTTTGTTGTTGAACCACGGTATCACCATGGGTATTTTTGTGTACCTTTAGAAATACAGAAGATAACATAAAGACTATGGTTATATATGCTGCGGTACAATTAAAGACCCTGTGGTTGTAGTACATGGTATGATGGTTATCATATGGTATCTCCATGGTTATTCTATGGTACAAGTAGGCCTAGTAGTGCCATAACCGTGCTATGGTATGATGGTTATTACATGGTATATCCATGGTTAATTAGTGCAGCGATACTGAGGAAATGCCCTATATACCATGGTTATTTTATGGTACAAGTGGTAATACCGTGGTGACGCCATGGTATGATGGCCATAACCCGGCATCACCATAGTTATTTTATTGTACCTGTATAGTTATACCAGGCAAATACAGTAGATGGCATGGTTTTTCCATGGTACTGGTAGTAATACCATGGTAGTGCTATGGTATAAAAATTATAACATACTATTACTATGGTTATTTTGTGGCGCCTGTGGTAAGACCATGGAAATACCATAGACTTCACGGTTATTCTATGGTATACGTATCAGTACCATGGTTGTGTCATGGTAATGATAGTTTACCATGGTTTTTCTGTGGTATCACCATGGTTTTTCTGTGGTACTCATAGTAATACCATCGATACCATGGTTTTACTATGGCAATTGAGGTTTTACCATGGTTTTTCTGTGGTATCACCATGCATCACCATGGTTTTTCTGTGGTACTCGTAGTAATACCATCGATACCATGGTTTTACTATGGTAATTGAGGTTTTACCATGGTAATACCTTAAATTTCATGGTTATTTTTTGTAAGGGTCCAAAAGAAGTCATTGGTCTGGCAAATCATGTCAGCCATGCAAATATCTTGGTAGACCCTTGTGATGTATTGCAAGCAAATTCCAAATGGTGGAAGATTAATTTTCAGCCCTTCTGAGAACTATGTTTTGCCTTTAGATAACACATCCATAAAGGGACTGTTATGAAGGAGGCTTACCACTGTTCCCATTGACTCTAAATGGGTGTGACAGAATTTGCATTAGCTGGCTGTGTGCAAATAAACAGTGGACAAGAGGTAGCCCTAATCACATGTTGGTGCAATTAACTCCCTCCTACATTATTACTGATCTTAAAGGACACACACCAAGTTGTTGGCATAATGTTATATGAGTGGCTGTATACAGTCTGTACCTGTGTATGCATGCATTACATTCAGGTTGTGTGCAGCCACAGGTATGTGTATGGAGGCACATCGTGTTAAAATGTCAGCGTCTGCCCCGGTATTTGTCTAGACAGCATCGGGACATTAAGAAATCAATATGCTTATTCAATTCCTAGTTTTGTAAATCAATGAGGTTATTAACTCTTCACTTAATTTTGTCATATTAGAAAGACCCATAGGGCACTAGGCTTTACTCAAGTCTGTGTCATTCTTTATTGAAATTGACTTATCCCACAGGCCTATATTTTCCAGAGTCACATTTGTACTGTAGGTTGTGAATGATGTTAAGATGGGTTATATGTACTCACATTGCTAAAAGTTGTTTAAAGGTCTTTTTGTAAGATTTGATATGGAGAAGACTGAATTTACACAAAGTTGGAGACATCCCTCCTGTTACCATTGCTGAACATTGTTGGTATCGGTTTGAAGTGAAAATATAGATGATTAGATTTGCTGCAGTAATGATGAATAAAACCCCTCTCCAAACTTTCATCTTTGAATGCCATCAACAGTGTGAAGAAGCTGGTCAGTAGTAGTGGCACTGACAGACATAAAACAAAGTAATGTCACATTTCAAAAACTATGTTACAGTAGGCCTACTAGTAGTTTCTTTGTTTATGTTGTGTGATGGCAGCTGTGATGGTACGAATGCCGAAAGAAGTAAACAGAAAGATACACGTAGGTCATAGGCTGCGTTTATCATCTTTCCCCTGTTTAAACGGCTTTCAAAAGCCGTTTCCAAAGCCCTTTCCAAAGCCGTTTCCAAAGCCAACGGCTTCCAAAATACACAATGTAGTTGTGTTTATCAACTCTTTGCGAACGCGATAAATGGCCTGTCACTGCACAGCTGCATTGCGCAATTCCACCCGAGGAGGAGAGGTCATATAAGGCGTGCATGGTTCGTAACTGCAGTACAAAGCCGTTTCAAAACAGCTTTGCATTTATCTCGCTTCAAAAGGCTTCTAGAAACAGGTTTCTGGAAACCTGTTTAGAAAACCTGTTTCGGAAAGCACAAATTTGCGGCTTTCGAAAAGGCTTTCTGAAAAGGCTTTCAAAACAGCTTTGCGTTTATCATCTCGTGAAAATTCCCTGAAAGCTGTTTGGAAAACCTGTTTCTGCCGAGAAAAAAAGTTGATAAACGCACCCATAAGGTGAGTGATTGAACAGGATATTGGCTTGTTCAGAGAATTCCATCAGACATAATACAAAGGATTAGAGTCTCATTCACAGATGACTTTTGTAGTAGTTAATCAGAAGATGTTATTTCGTTCTTATTCCATTTTAATAGCTTGTTATATCCCACTGATCAAATTTACAAGTTATCAGAAGTCAAATAATGTGGACTTCATTTATGACAGGGATGCCCATGCTATTTGATTACCATACGATACGTGAGAGTGTAAAGAAGCTGGTCAGTAGTAGTGCCACTGACAGACATAAAACAAAGTAATGTCACATTTCAAAAACTATGTTACAGTAGGCCTACTACTATAAAAGACATCATGCACAGAAATGTATGGCAGGCAAAATATTTGTGTGCTTTTATTTTCGCGCTAGTTTCTGGTTGCGCGAAATGCGCGAAAATTTCCACTTTTACAGTAGTAGTTTCTTTGTTTATGTTGTGTGATGGTACGAATGCCAAAAGAAGTAAACAGAAAGATACACGTAGGTCATAAAGTGAGTGATTGAACAGGATATTGGCCTGTTCAGAGAATTTTATCAGACATGATACAAAGGATTAGAGTCTCATTCACAGATGACTTTTGTAGTAGTTTATAATCATAAGATGTTATTTCATTGTTATTCCATTTTAATGGCTTGTTATATCGCACTGATCAAATTTACAAGTTATCAGAAGTCAAATAATGTGGACTTCATTTATGACAGAGATGCTCGTGCTATTTGATTACCATACGATACGTGAGACTGACGTTCACACCAAACACTCCAAATGACACCTCCTCATGTTACACAGTCCAAATTCATCATTCAATTATAGCTTTGTGTGAGCTGCAACTAGGCATTTTTGCATCAAGCAAGCACCATGATATACATGTAACACACATTATATACTGGACACGGATGTAACCATGACTTTCCTCGTTATATTCTGGATAGAGCATTGATCTTGTCAATGGAAAGAAAAGAAAAAGACTCATAGAATGGAAGCCATAAATTTGATCTGTACATCTCACAAGCACAATGTACACTCTATCATAGAAAATGACATCCATGTTTCAACTTTCATTTTCTGAAAACCACAAGCAGTGTTGTCAACTGCAGTGGATTTGAAATTCAAAGGGATGTTTGGGACTGAAGTATTTGTCTGCTGTTCAGGTATACAATCACGAGTACACTGTGTCCTCTTGTGTCAATTGCCGAAAAGGAGGAAACAGTGAAGGTAATTGCAGGGTTCTACGAAGTCACTTGCACGCTTGCCGGGGCAGCAGGTCTCGACATTAGCGATCGCCCAGGGCCACTAAAACTTGATGTTGGGCCACCAAATTAGCTTTGGGTGGCCAGATCGAGCAACTAAGATTCAGAATATGGATTGTTATAAGTTTCCATTTATATTAAACCAATACATTTTTTTTTTGGAGGTCATCAAAACGTCAAATGTAAAGATTTTAGTAGCCTGAATAGGCTACCGGAGAAAAATATTAATGTTGAATCTTGCAGGGCAATTAAAATGAATGGCAGCTTGACTTGGAAAATTATTGGCCCTTGCCCTGTGACCATGTGGGCAAATTATTTGTTGTTGTTGATATTTTGCATTAGATTTAACTGTAAAGAGTTTGTAGTATATACATGTATATAGTGTGTTATCAAGTTTTTAGGAATCAGGCACTGTCAACTTACCCCTGGATGTAGGCATACAAATTTTGTAAAATGAAAGATCATATGATTTGCATTTGGTTCATTGCATTCTTGTTATCAAATATTATGTGTGCAAGATGAATCCATTGCGTTTGATAGACTGCTTTTTAATTCTTGCCTCACTTTCTACAGTATTGTAGTATGGTGTCTCTAGTTTATATATCCTCCATATTGTACAAATTGTAGCTTGTTTTTTTTTTATGTCTATGTCTACTGCTGCTGGTGTGAATTTATAGGTCTATTGTATTGTTGCAGATTTAGGATTTATCTAATCAAATTTGATTGAGTCATGAATATCTCTTTTCAAGAAAATTGGAAGTATACAGTACATCAAGGTTCATTAATCTTAACTGCTACACTGGCGGAATTGGTTTACATTACATGTAAACAGGAAGTTTTAGACGCATAACACATGTATGTGTGAAATATAAAAGATTTGAAATTGATAAGTCAATGACTGACACATGAATTGCTAGTTCTGTGTTGAGGGTAAAAAAAAGCACAGACATTCCAGAATATATTTCATGAGTGCAATAGAAAACAGAAATTTTTATGAATAGTACATAAAAAGTGTAACATTTAATGCTGATTGCTGTTAATTGAATCATACACACAATCTTACACACACCACACACACACACACAAAATCAAATAAGTTCTACATTATGATTAGGCCTATATGGTATACTAGCCTAGGTCTGCTCATGCTCACTGTACAAAAAGGCAGCCTTGACCCATGCACAAACTCACAATAGCAAGATCGGTCTGTAGAATACAATTACCTGGTATACCTCAGGGGCGTTAAATCAAATAATACTAGTGAGTGCTTCATCAGAAATGTTCCAAGATTGAGTCTATTGGCAAATAAAGGCATGGAATCGTATTGTCTAAAACCTGCTGTACTACAGCAAACTGGTCTATTTGCACCTGCATGCTATGAAAGGTGCGTACCGTTAGTTGCTGTTGTACATACCATGTAGATTCCTATATTTCAGCTGATCGTTCTGTAGCTTTCATAATCAGGTAATTCCATTGCAAAATTTTATTTTCCTTGATGGGTACCATAGGCAAAGTGAAACATAAATGATGTACCGGTATATAAAATCTATGATACATACTTTTCAATAGATCAAACAATTCCTGTGAATATTGGATGTTGACACCAAGGTACTATACGTTTAAAACATAAAGACATTTATAAAATGCAGACCTCCCAACCATTCTTAATTTGGAGGAAAGAATGTGAATTTTGACCATTCCCAGCTCATGTTTTAGTTGGAGTTTCCTATATTTCTTGATCATTTTACTGGAGTATACACTCCTATGGGAACTGCTCTCTCTTTCCTACTTCTAAGTCAGAAAGGTGTAAATGTCTGTGTTATGTATTCACGTCGGTAGGGCCTACATGTCAATATAGAATTGGATTTCAGGAGGTATTTTTAATTGGAACTTTGTTTCTCCTCCATCTCAACCCCCCCCCCCCCCCACCAAAAAAATAAAAGATAAAAAATAAAAAATCAACAACAACAAACAACCAGACAGCAACCATCAATAAACAAGCAGAGGGACATAATTTCTATGATATATTTTGTGCAAATATGTGAACCATGAGCTGATGTCCTATTCAGATTAAAATATCCAGCATTGTAGGGGTAAACAGGTGCAAAGTGCAACCAACCGGGGTGTGGCTCACCCTAGTATATGAGTAAATACCTTTAGCTCAAATTTCCAAGTGATGTCACAGCCATTCATCGCCATGGAGACTGGTTCAACCACAACCTCACCTGGCCCAAGTGTTTATGTGTGCACCTGCATGGGACAAACCAGGTTCAAACAGTGTCATATGTCAGTGAAGAAGGATCAAAATGACTGAACTGGGAAGTTTTGACTCTCGGTATATGTATTGCATGTCAGCAATGATGAAATTCTCTGTAATAATGACTGACCACTGAGGTCTCATTTTGTGGTTGTGTTGAGTGTATAGATGTATTGTTGGGCAGACTTGTTTAGAATAGTTCCTTGTGCAATCCACAGTGAACATGTGATATTGCCAGCAAGCAAATGTTTGACGTTTGATGTCAGTAGGCTTATTCAGAACTCCATGGTCATTCTAGAAAGGGGAGAGATGAATGAATATTTTTGTTGCAATCCATGTCAGACCATTGACACTACTCTGAATCACTACCAAAGCAGGTCACACTGGTAAATTACCACAGTTAGTCCATGGGCCAGGCCAGATATTGGTACCATCTGAGGTGGCACAACCTTTTTGGTGTCATTTTGTTTGTCGGGCATATATGTGCTTATCAAGCTATGATAGCATTTCCAAATGAGTAGCTTAGTCATAGTAAATGAATTTTTAACCAATTTGGTCTCGTTGTTATATCCCTATACTTCTGAATCGAAACTAACCGCTATACAAAGAAGAGCACTGTCTTCTGTATGTTCTGTAGAGCTGTAAAATGCAGCTCTATGGTATGTTCACAGGTGTTCTGTTGTGAACGCGGTGCGCTTAGTCCTTATTCAAGGCAGCGAAGGGAATATCCAAAGGTTATGATGTCCACAGCGCTTAGTCTTTATTCTAGACGGCGAAGGGAATATCCAAAGCTTATGATACAGTGTATATCCTTTTATCTAAAAACAACGACAACAACAAAAGCAATTCCTCATGAATTTTACCGTATCTTTCAATTATTTATCATTTTCCGGCAAAAACGCTACGGTGAAAACGCTGATACCATGCCAATGTCGCTTTATTTCCCTCCAACAATATAAGATAATGCAAAAACAATGTACCGGTACACTACGATACATTATAATGAATGATATTGTAAATGAACAGAGTGATTTTTGTTTAAAACTGATGTATTTGTTGATAGGGTAGTATAAAAACAGTATAGATAATCCCTTTTATGAGGAACTTTAGATATGATAACGGTACATTGGTCTAGATAAAGACTAAGCGCACCGCGTGACAGCTGTGGACATCATAACCCTTTGGATATTCCCTTCGCTGCCTTGAATAAAGACTAAGCGCACCGCGATTACAACAGAACACCTGTGGACATACAGAAGGCAGTGCTCTTCTTTGTATAGCGGTTTAGTTTCGATTCAGAAGTATAGGGATATAAAAACGAGACCAAATTGGTTAAAAATTCATTTATTAGGACTAAGCTACTCATTTGGAAATGCTATCACAGCTTGATAAGCATATCTATGCCCGACAAACAAACTGACACCAAAAAGGTTGTGCCACCTCAGATGGTACCAACAACCCATTTTTCGGGTCTTGGCCCATGGACTAAGTGGTGTATGTCTGTTGGCGTGCTTTTCTTTTCTTCTTTTCATTCTTGATATGTTGATATTCTCAAGCTATTGTAAACAATCACAGTTCCTGTTATAGATGTATATAGTAGAAAATGCAATTACAATATTTGTTTATGATGGCTTTGTTTATTGAATTATTTGAAGGCAATCAAATAAAGATTTTGGAAAAACAACAAGTGCGTGTGGAGGGCGGGCGTGTTGTGATGCTGAGGTTACGTATGTGTGATATATAGGCTTACTAGCAGCTGTGATGCCTACTGTGAACTGTGTGACTTGATAGCATTCTGCCGCAACTCTGTGGTGAAGTTTTAAAGAGATAAGTTTTCATTGAGTCACACCAGGTAAACTCTGAGTCACCTTTACGTGCAGTCGGTAGAAATTACTGGAAACTGCAGCAAAATTTAGGGAAGTAAAACATGGATACATGCAGGTTTTCCCGATCAGGTTTTTTTTTTTTTTTTTTTTTTTTTTTTTTTTACCCCAGCAATGGATGAAAACATGAATGACAGCAAACAAACACAATGTGTAGATTTTTTTTTTTGGTGACCTCCTCAGAGACAATGAGGCCTCACGGCGAACTCTGTGTGTGCAGTTGTGCATAGAATTTGTGCGGTAACATGGTGTTTTGAATTGCCAATCCTCTCCTGCATCTGGAAATAACCTCATGTTCATTATATGCTATCAAATGTCACAGTGGCAGCAGTGACATAATGTTCATTGTACTTCTAAAAATTATGCCCTCTACAACTTCCTCAAGAGTCATTTCTAAACCTCACTTGGGGAATATATCTGTGTGTATTATGTAATAGAAATGTTACTCCGTACAACACTCAAAAACATGTGATCTCAAGTGGCTATTTTTACCCATCAGCGCCCAGTCTGACAGCCTTGGACCTCCAAACAAGACTGGAAATAAAAACAATTTTGGAAGTAGTACTTGAACAAAGTACTGCATCAAACCAAGAGATTTACATTGTAAGGCAAACATCTTGCTGCACGGTATAAACAGGTGACTTGTTGAGAAATATTTACATTGTGGTGTTCAGGTCTGATGCTATTTGTAACAAGGGGGAAAAAAGAAATTGCCAGATTTATGACATCACTGCTCTATTTTAATATAGAAAAATACTTGTGACTGAGCAGATGAAAACAAACAAACAAACAAAAGATACTGTACTGCAGCATAATGAGAAGCCCAGTGCAAAAATATGATATACCCTGCTTGTCATGCTAACTGTCATAATAGTCCCTTCTCCCAGATTTAGTTGAAAGCGAAATGGAAAGAGACCGATCTCTTGTCTTTTACTATTAAATGGTATTTTTCTTGATTTCGAAATTGGAGCAATTATGCAACAGTGTCATTACTCCATGGGGGAGTGCATGGAATAGCTGTACATTTATGCAAAATATAGAAACTGGCCTGAAATACCTGTATTAAAAAACAAAACAAAACAAACATGTAATCAGACAGTTATGGCTGTTTGATAAGAGACAGTTGCTGAGAATATCATTCTTCTTTCTTCTTACTGAAGTTAATTTTGTAATGACCATTTAATATTTTGTTTGTAGTATATGATTTTTCTTCTAACCATTTTTAAGGGTTGAAATCTTTCATTAATACTAAATGAAAGGAAATAATACTTGTGTGTTTAGTGTTGTTGTTGTTTTTGTTTTGTTTGTTTTTGTTTTTGTTTTTGTTTGTTTTTGTTTTTTGTTTGTTTGTTTGTTTGTTTGTTTGTTTGTTGTTGTTGTTGTTTGTTTGTTTTTTTTTTTTGGGGGGGGGGGGAGTCCTCAAAAGGTGCAGAAATAAGCCAGTTCACATGGTAGCAATGGTCTGCAAGAACCAGAAAATGGCAGTTTACATGTAAATGCTACTTGAATCGCTTTTATTGATTTGGTTGCAGAAAGATTTGTACCAAATGAATATGAATTTATTTCAATGAAAGGATAGTGTATTCTTTGAACTGTTGAGTTTGTGTTGGCAGTTGCTGTCAGTGGTATGTCCAAGAATCCATGATACATAGGCCAATAAGCCTGATTTGGTCTGCCCACAAAATGAACTGGTACTGGGAGGGTATTCATGCTCACAATGAATGCACGCATACAATCATGATTTAGGCCAATTTAATGTAATTCAGTTCACTTAAACGTTCCCCTGTAAATAGTGTGGGTTACCCACTGTTAGTCGGCGACAACCCATAGCAACCTGCAGAACCATGTAAGGTGAAATTCTCATCCATTTGAAACTAAGACTACTTATCATTGAATCAATTGTCCAGTCTAAATCAAATGAAGTTTATTAGGGCTGTAGATACAGAATTCTCAGTTCTATTAAAAAAAAAAATCAGTTGTGAGATTCTCCAGGAAAAAAAAACATGACATTGAAATATTGATAAACAATACTATAGGAATGGTTTAGAAATTAGTGTTTTCAGAGTTGGATGCTATCACATTGATATTATAAAGATGTATATATGATGTAAGTGGAATATAAAGATGTAGAATTGAAGATTTGATTGAATTGGGCTGTTCAATAATAAAATGTATGATTGAAGTTACATTTATCTTTCTACTCTTTGATGAATTTGCCCTCCAGACAATATGGAGGGGAAAGGGTGGGATATGCCATGCTCCTGATTAAATGCCATGCTTTTACACTGTATAAATGCATATTATGTTCTGATCAGAGTTTTGAGACACATGGAAGCATTTGAGAGAGAAATAGATACAGATTAGAAAACTGGTTAACATGCGGGCATGTTAGGACTGGAATGGGGATGTGCTTGTATCTGCAGACATCACAGTTGACCATGATCCAATTAGATGTTCCCGATGTGTAACAGTCGCGGGAATTACGCAATATAATTAGCGAATTGGCTTATGAATAAAATAGACATCATAACATGGGGATTCCCATTTCCTATTTTCGCAAATTTCCTGATTTTTTAAATTTTAGGAAAATGGGGAGGGGGAACAAAGAAAGCTAAAGCAAGAGAGATAATGCAAAATATGAAAGAGAGAGAACAGAAAGGGAGAGGGAGTAAGGAGCCTCCGTGAATGCTAACTATTTCATTAGAAAAACGGAGAGCAGTACTAGCATAGTCTTAACGACTGCTTGTAGTAAACAATCGAACAATGAGTTGAGTGCTCAACCCAGTAGGGATGACACATTTTTGTGCAATGAGGTGGGACCTTCTGCCTGCATGCTCCACCGCACACTCACCCTAAATAGACTGCCAACGAGCAAGACAGACTGACGGGCGCATTATGCACACACTCAGTACACACTCGTAGGTCTGCACGTAGGAAGACACAATCCCATTTTGTTATTCCCCCTCCGCCTACTCCTCCTCCTCCTACGAACCGTGTATTTCCCCCCACAGGCTGAATAACTTAGGGCTCATAAACGCACTGGTGGAGGGCCCGCTGTACCCCCCACTGGAGTCGCTTTGATGAATTAGTGGGGATTTCCACATGTGATTGGGTTCCTTATTAACGACTGGTTGTCACTCTGGTGGGTCAGTTGCTTCTCTACTCTACGTACTTGTACTCGAGCCAGCTTCAAGATAACCAGCTCCGTATACGTCCGTTGTCTGCTCTGTCATTATGGTTTGTCACGTAGTTCCTGGATGATGCTTATCATTTTTCACCGAAACTCTACACCGGGTATCATCGAGAGTGGCGGGAAGCTTGGAGATCGTTCATAAAAAAACTAGTCTTAGTGTGGAACGATTGTGGCGTGCCCTCTGCATCAGTTGATCAGAATTGGTATCGTCAAGCAGCGTCATTATACTTTGAGGATAACACTCAAGATAGAGGTGAAAGTGGAATTCCACACGAGGTCACGTGAACGAACACTTTTTGCACAAAAGCGCATTTTCCCTCTCATTCCTCCCTCACCTCCCTGGGAAGATTACGTGACATCTGGGCAGAGTCTCAACGAGCTTGGGTGAGTATGGAGCAGAAACATGCTTTAATGTGATGCATCAAGTCTTTTCACAGAGACACTCCACTTGGACAGATCTCACATGTGATGGCTGATAGCATTTACCTCGGTACTCTATCTGCCTTAGAGCAATTACATGTACGATGCTCTATTTTGACAGTGACAGCGAAACTGTTCTTATGGTTTATAGTGGCCTGTGACTGTGTGTTTGAGGGGTCATATGTATACACCAGACCTTTTATTGAAATTGGTCTCTGTCATGCTGTGGTGCCTTTCTGAGGGGCGCGTGACATCTAAATTCCTGTGTTTTATATCAACATTCCCCCTTTTTTTTAGGTTGTGGTGTCAAAAGTAGCTGCTAGCTACTTTTTTTCATGTGATGAGAAAGTGTGTATTAATGTCAATTAATGTATTTATGGTCTGGACATTAATGTTGTTTATTAGCAACCTGCTACAATACAGGTACACTGTATCATCTTTTGTGCCATGATCACCTCTCACCCCCCCCCCCCCCCCAAAAAAAAAAAAAAAAGATATTTGGTGCCAGATAGAGTATTGTCTTTATCTTTTTGATTAGATTTGAGAATCCAAGTGCATGTATAACCAATTCTTAGATTATTTCCCACTAGTAGTTTCATGTTTTATATCATTTCATGACCTGTGCCAGTACCACTGTCCATAGTGACTGCCTGGTATGTGTCCACTTCTTCCCCCCCCCCTTCCATGGACTGAAGTCCATTGGTCTGCACTAGGGGGGTTCACATGACAGTTTGGGAGAGAGATTTGGATCGCAATCCAACCATGATTGTTTGCATTGCTATACAAATCTCACTGATTTGTCGTGTGAACTCCTGGCAGGCAGAAATATTGTGATTGATCACAATCCAAATCTTACTGTTTGTGTGATTTTTCATGTATACAGTATGTAATCGCGATGATTGCTCCGAGCCATTTCCCGTCGCATTGGTGATTTGAACATCAGTGGGTTAGTGAGATTTGAGGTCATTGTGTGAAACCCTGCCAAGAAAACGTCAGTGTTTCAATCATGACTGTTTGGTAGAGTTTTTGCCTTGTTTGATTGGTGGTCTGAAAAGAGAGATGTGGATCATAATTTGGATCATGCTCAAAATCTCACTCCTCCCATCCTCGAAATGCACCTCATCTTTGTTGCAATCTCACTGAGCAAATGTTTATACTGGAAGTGCATAAAACAATCAACTGCTGGAAACAGCTACCGAATATGTTCTTCATTGTTGGTATCTATTGAAATATTTTGCTACTTTTGTCCTTGCTACCTACTCCAAGTCCCCCAACTATTGAATGGCAGGTCTTGGACGAAATTGTGCATTGGCTCCATTCCATAGAAGATTTGCAATGAAAGTGAAAATTAAATAACAAGATTGGCTAAAAAATCAAAAGTTGTCAAATGCAACCACCACTGCTGGGATAGATGGTGACATCGCTTCTGTTGGACAAGTATCATCAGAACATTTTTATGACATATACTGTAAAGTGGAAACTTTGCGCAGTTTGTGTGAAATGTGTAAAAAAAAATTTTTCGGCTTGTTGACTACTGTATTTAGTGTAATGTTTGGATTCCGCAAAATTCATCTGACCCGGCCAAGCACAAAGAATTGCTTGTGCAAATATTCACTGTTATCACATTAATTAACCAATTAAATGGAATAAAATTGGTCTTATGAAAAACTTTGTTTTCAGCAAACACTATTGTATTGTGGATACATTTCATGAATTCATCAAAGAAAGAACATGAAATAAACTGTGCAACAAAATACAGCCTGGAGGCATAAATAAAATAACCTTTCACTACTTTGTAGAAAGTACTTGAATGAAGGCTATCAAAGACAACAGAAGCTGTAGAATTAAATGTCAGACAATGCATTATACATGTACCGGTAGTCCACCAGCATGCAGAGTCCAACTTAGCTCTATAAGAAACACTATCTGCACAGTTCTGTTCTCTCTTATTGGGACAGTTGCTCAATTAATAGGACATTGGCCCCACTCTCGATTTATCTCACTTATAAAGCGATGGCAGCAGTAATGCTTAATTGTAAAGATAAATATCTACTTTTAATTTCATACATACATAAAAGCTAGAATGGTGAGCTCTTCGCAGAGTATCTGATTCCTTACTTCCTACTTTCATAATGATAACAAGCCTGTACATGTTCAGACCTGTATTTCATTGTGAGAGCATTTGAAAAGAACAAGGAAAAAAAGAGCTCAGTATTCCTGGTTTGCTCTTAAAGGTGCATGGTCCCCGTGTTTAAGTCAAATGCTTACGCAGGCGCACGGCGCAAGTTTCCTATAGAGACCTACGCTATCGACTCCTCTTTAGCGCTTACGCTGTGGTCGACTTCCATGAGTCCAAAGAAGTCGGATTCACTGTAGTCAGTGGTCCGATCACAGTTCGGCTCATGATTCGGCTGAGGGGTATGACAGCTCTAGCAAACTTCTTTTGTGATGTCATAATAACAAGCACATATGCACACACCCTGGCATTACTACAGACTGCGCGATGCGCAGAGAAGACAATGAAGGCAACGTTACTTTGATAGCAACACCTACGCACTTAACTCTTTATGACAGCTCAACTTCAGTAAGCTTCGTATCAATGCTAATGGTGATTGGCAGTATCATCAACAGCGCCCTCTACACTACCGGGACTATGCACCTTTAAACTGTTATTTATTCTCTGTCCTTTGAGATAACGTTGGTTTACAAAGTCAAAGGATGTGTTTATCAACTTGCTGTTTCCAAACAACTTTCAGGGAGATTTGGGCAGATGATAAACGCAAAGCTGTGGTAGATTATGGGGTTAGAAACACATTTCTGTAACGCCGTAAAAAGTGCGCTTGCACATGTTTCTGTAGAGTTGATTAACACGAAATCGCTTTGAAATGTGTAGCAGACCCGCCCATGCCAACCTCTGCCAAAGCGCTACACATTTCCGCTCCTTTGGTCAAACTGCGCAATGGATCTCATCTGGGCAGTGACAAGGCCTCCCAGTCAACTCACGACATACATGTAGTTGATAAATGCAACAACTCAAGAAATGTGATCCAAACAGCATTTTCGGTGTTTTAGAATTCTTTCCACACCTCTAAATCATGTTGCTATGCAGTGGCATGTTCTTGCATTTATCCATTCTGAAAATGTCTCTGCTTATCCAGTCTTCTGATAAGTGTCCTGAATAATGTGTACAGTAAATTGCATAAATTTACCTTCGGAAAGTCACGTACAAAAGTACCACACCCAGTGCATGGCATGGCTTTCACCTTGTTGCTTGTAAAATGCAACTCATAACTTATTAGTGAAGGTGATGATCCATGTTTCAGAGGTAGGAAGGACATATAATGACAAATAAGTCATCATAGCAGCATAGTGTAAATGTATCATAACATCATATCATAACATGTGCACTGTGTGTTTAGACGAGTTGTTATTATTGTTCTTTGTGTAGAAATTAGTCCATATTCTTCGCTGATAATAAAAAAGCAATTCAGCAGATGATAATTTGCTACGTATGACCTCTCCACCTTCAATTTGATACAATCTTTGAAACAGATAAGGAAATAATATTGTAAACCATGAATCATAGTGTTTAGAAGTATTTTGCCCATTGATTAATATTTCATGATCTTATGGAGTAATTCATAGTTGAGTTTTCCTTTTAATTTAAATGTAGGGTCATTTCTTGTTCACTTTGGTGTGAATTATGATTTGACAACTTACAATGTCATTGTGAAAATAAAATGTAATGATGATGATGATGACGACGACGATGATGATGATGATGATAATAATGATGATTACTATGGTAATAGTTATGATATTGTTTGAGTGATGACTGTTTATCCTGCTTACTGTAAATAGATTCCTGCTCAGAAATATTCATGAGCTGTCAAGTGGGGGAAGGGGCATTCCAACCAAAAATGGCATGCCAACTTTCTTCTTTCTTGTGACATTTTCTATCTTTGATAGCACGACACCATGGAATATTACTGAATGTCTGATCGATTGCTTCTTTTTCTTTTTCTCATCCAGAGCCAATATATAATGGAAATTAAAGACTACCTATCACCTTGCCTACTACTCTTTACTGAACTGACGCAAGTTTACCAAGAATTGTAAGTATTGCTGATATTGTGCACTTCATGAGATTTACTCATGTACAGTGTATATGTAATGTGAAAAATAACCAAATGTTTTAAAGGAAGAATTTAAATGTTTTTTTCTTTTTTTTAAACATGAAACAGGAAGTCTTTTTGAGGATACTGATAATGACAGGGAAAGCAGCTAATTGGTGAAATGTGCCCATTTAATGTCATATTTGATGCAGGGAAAGGTTACAACCTTGCGATTATCTGTCAGTTAATTCACTATAATGATGTGCCTTTAGGCCTTCCAAATTACTCTTACGGTAATGTGGCCTAATTTCGTTTGTAGCGTACGCAGAAATGTGGGGAAAATGCTAATAATGGTAATGTAGAGAGTAATTGCCTCCAGGTTTGTGATGAGAGATGCATAATGAGATGAATTTTCAGTGGGGCTGGGGGGGGGGGGGGGAGGACAACATGGTTGTCAAGATACATAGTTCTAAATCGGCAAAAGTAATTAGCACACGGAATGTATTTGTATGGCAACTCAAATTCACCGATTTGCTGGGACACTTTTTTTTTTTCGTAACTCCATTGCTTTACAGTTCAATATTGATCTAGCTTAGGTAGCACTTACTTAATTTTTGATAAGACTGAAAGGAATAGAAGAATGATGTATACAAATATCAAAAATAAGAATGAGTAAAATCATATGAAAGTATATGTGATAGCAATGTATTCTATGCTAATCCTCACATTGATTTACATGTCCTTATTTCAAGCTATTTGACTGAACAAGTGAGGGCTTGCGTGAGATGTGATCCTCAATTCAGAAGAGGTCATTGCTAATGCGTGGGAAGGGGCACTTTGACTCCTTGCATGGCTTGCATTGGGAATTCAGCCATTTTTAGCACAGAGCTCATATCCATGATGATGTTGTTTTTTGAGACATTGGTACAAGTTGTGAGAACAAAACCCATGAAATCATTGTAAATAACTGAAACGGAGTGAGATATCTTTATTGTCAGCTGCAATCGGTCCACAATAGGCACTTTGATAACATGCCCCTCTGTTGATATTAATTTACATCAACTGAATAGTGTAGATGCAATTTTTTCCCCCCTCTGGGCCCTGTTTTATGAAAAGATTAAATCGATTTTGAATTTCCTTAACACACAGACTGCCATAGACTTATCATAAAAAAAATCAACTTTACAATCAATTTTAACTCTTCATAAAAACAGGGCCCTGATCATTGATTGTTTCTCCCTTTTGACTTCAAGATTGCAGTATCCATGATTTTGCTGGAGCCATGTAAAATTGGGATGTTTATAGATGCTAAAACTTTAAATCTTATGTACAGTTCATACACAGGAATACTGTGCAAAAGGTACACAATACTTGCCTCTCAATTTCATTTGATTTTAAAAAAAAAATGAAAATTGAGGGTTTGATATGTTAAAATCTCAAGTAAACTTTTTATTGCTGATACTGTTTTTGTCATGTCTATTAGTTAATTAGATGAATCATCATTTTCAGCTGGGCTGTTGAGTTCATGAGCCTATTTTTGTCCAGGATTCCTCCCCTACACCCCTCCACCCCCAAACCCATAATTAGTCCTGTGCAAATGAGAGCCACCACTACCATTTAAGTCCTACATTCCCAAAGTGGAAATGTGACATCATAAAACAAAGCCTCAGTCTCAGAAAGACAGTCAGTCTGGCATCAAAAGGGTTAATAATCATCATCGAGTGTTTGCTGAGGCCAGTCTGCGATTAATTGGAGACCCCAAACAATGAAAATTCCTCTTGCTTGAGTCAGCCTAAACCTGTTTGTGAAATTTCAACGAGCTGCTGGGTTTACTTCAGGTTAATTAATCCGTATAGCAGCCAGGCAGTGAACTCGAGTGAACTTTTCCGGTTGGAAAATTTCACACTGGGGATTATTCAGGCGCATTGTATGATAATGCATCTGCATATTTGGTATATTGCTTGTATTTGAAATCAATATCTCAGGGCTATTGTATCAATTCATACTGGCCTAGAAGATGACAATAAAACAAGAAATGGAGGGGGAGCCTACTGTAGAAAATTCATAATTGGATATATGATACAGATGACAAAATAAAGAAGTGAAAACTGCCATGCAGCTTTTGTTACTCTGATTGCTGGGAAAATGCATAGTCCCACACTAGTCAAATGACTTCAGCATATCATATCAATTATGAATACATAAGATTCAGTTAGCACTGAGAGAATGTGATTTATGTTAGTACCTCATTTATCATTGTCTCATATCAAATGGGCAAAGCAACTGATGCGACAAGATATTCTTGATGAAGTGTCTACTTGAAGAGACAGAGAGAGAGAGAGAGAGAGAGAGAGAGAGAGAGAGATAGATAGGCCTAGAATATTATAGATAGACGGAGAGAGAGAGAACAACACTATGAAACACTTATCATATTTGGATCCTGTGTGAACCAATTTTCATTATTAGCCTCCAAACAAGATCTTAGTGCTACTAGTTGAAACACATGATTCTTTTGCTCGTGGATGAATTCTGTTGGCAGTGTTGTAGAAATACTCTAAGGGAGGACAGTGTGTTTTTCGTACTTTTTTCCCCGTAAACCGTAGAACGTCTGGTAAAGATATGAAAGACACACAGACATGTTTGTACTAAAATGCACTCACTATGCAAAGAACTCCGTCTTCCCCTCTCAGGCACGACAGATTTCTTGGAAATCATTAATCAAAGGCTACCAAGGTATGAATAATGCGGCAGCCAGAAATATGACAGTGAACCCCCAAGCGTGCTTGGAGTTTGTAGATGAGTGCTGCCCATTGCTGTGGTCATTGACCTTTGACCGTCACAAGGCCGGAGGTTGTACACCGTAATATTACTCACAGCATTGAGGCCTGTGATGGTGTATGGGCAGTTTTTCTGCACTCACCCAGCCAAGAATAATGTTGATGACCGCTACCAAGAATTTGTGCTTAGTAGGACGTCATGATTTCCGCGTAGGAAGGTCACTTAATTTTAAATGAGATATGAACTTGATTCTGCCCACCTTTATCCATTGTTGAAGACTGTTTTATCTATGCTAGCTTGTGCCATGAATTACGTCGTAGATTCTGTATCATGGTTGATTAGTCTTGAAGGTCAAAGATGGAAATGGTAAACAACTCTTGTTGCTGAGTTGAATGATCGGCTCTAGGGGAAGAGTTTACCCCAAAATCATGTGAAAAATAAAACATAGTGAATTTTGAATGTAACTTTAACTATGGAATATCAACCTTCTGCTCTTTGATGCAGTAAGTTATTTATAGCCCACCAGAAAATGATGTGGAAAAATAAAACGTAGTGAATTTTTAATGCAATATTGCTCTGTGCTGCAGTATAAAGTTGTTATATGATATCCATTTGGCAACCCCAAAACAGCTGTTTCAGTCTCTCCATTGCTCTGTTGTTTCTTGGCTGCATACTCGATGTGTGACTCATGGACCAGCTTACTGATGTATTCAAATTTTATGCATACCTTCATAATAAGGTTGTCCCAGACAGCAGGATAGCCTGCCTGTGTGTGACTTGCTGTACAGTGTAAGAACAGCTGCATGGAATTAGAGTATTGATTATTTGTTTTTGATACCTGTACAAACAGGTGACTTGAATACCTTGTGCGTAGATCCTTTGTGACAAATACACCTGTATCTCTGAAAGCTGATACAGTTGACCCCTATTGACTTGGAAGTATTGCAGACCTCAGAGGTCAGAAATTGAGTCACCGGTATTACATCGGCCCTTGTAGTAACCACACTGTAAACTTATTGCCGCACATGTACACAAACACTGTAACTGTACAACCACACTTATGACTGTGTAGCCCTACGTGTATACACGTATAACTGTGGCCTGACTGTATGGAAGACTTCTATCTTGTCACTTTTGATAACAGCTTTTGTTCTTACACAAAATGTTGAAAGAGAAAAAAATGGTGAAAAAACAAAAACTGTTTTAAGTGACAATCTGAAGGTACTTGAATTGATGTGCACAAATGTGTGAAAACAACATACTTCATCAAGGCAGTATAATTAACCTATGCTTGGATGTGCTGGATAGACTACATTAAATGTATTGTCCATGAGTACATTTTTAAAATTAACCCATGGTGGATCACACTTCTGCATGTACATATACCATTTTTTCCCATTTTCGTAAAATCTGTTGCATTTTCCTCCATCAGTAAGATGAATTTTATGCAAAGTTTCTGGATTGCACAAATATATTATGCGTTTGAACTATATGAAGATATCATCTCCTGGTCGAGTAGAGTTCCTGTTTATCAAAGTTTTCATTAAAGGACAAGTTCACCTTCATAAACATAAGGATTGAGAGAATGTGGCAATATTAGTAGAACACATCTTTGAAAGTTTGAGGAAAATCAGACAATCCGTTCAAAAGTTATGAATTTTTTAAGTTTGTGTGTAGTAACCGCTGGATGAGAAGACTACTGCAGTGTATGAATAACTTAGATGTCACATGCGTACAACAATATAAAGAAAATATAAAGAGAATTTCACAAAATTCCATCTTTTGAAAAAAGTACACATTCCCCTGACTCGTTAGCGACAAATGTTATGGGTGATATTATTCCCCCTGCCTTTAGAAAGAGGGAAGTCAAGAGCTCTTTTATTATGCGAAAAAAGTGAAAATATGTTGAATTTTCTTTTACATTTTCTTTATACTGTTGTACGCACATGACTTACCAGCTGTAGTAGTCTCCTCATCCAGCGGTTCCAACACAAAAATTTTAAAAATTCATAACTTTTGCATCGATTGTCCAATTTTCCTCAAAGTTACACTGATGTATTCTACTAATATTGTTGCATTCTCTCAATCCTTATGTTTATGAAGGTGAACTTGTCCTTTAAACCAAGGAGCTACTACACTGTAGTAGCTCCTTGATAAAACAATAGTGACTGGATCAATGTTTGGCCCATGTTACTTTTTTTTTTCAAGAGTGAGCAAATGAAATTCATATAGATCTCCATTACTCTGTCAAGGTTTCATATATATCACTGGCATACTTCTCTATAGCCCTCTTTACACTTGTGTTTCTTAAACCCCGTACCTTCTCTGACCCAGGACTATCGTTAGTCCCGTACCAATTTTTCAGCGTTTTACACTCGCCAATGAATCCCGTACTAAGCTCTTGTCCTGGGCTAAGGAGAAAACTGACCTTTTTACACGCGTATTTCTTAGTCCTGTCCTTTCCAAACCACATGAATATTCATGATTATGCTGTGCACTGTACAAGTACACGCACGCACCAGCAGCACTTGATTACCTCGTTTCTGATTGGTCAGTGGGGGTCGAACTTCATCTCCGTCGCTTTGCCCCGGATTAATTTTTCGTTCTGTTTACACTCGCTTCCTTGGCACCACAATTGCGGGGTTAGCACCGCAATTGCAGTGCTAACCCTGCTTTTTTGCAGGGCCAGATAGTACAGGATTATCGGTGGGGCTAGCCCACTTTGGCAAAAACAAGTGTAAACAGAAAGTGGGCTATTAAAGTCCGGTACCAACGATGGGGCTAAGGCCCCCCCTTAGCCCCACTGTTGATACGGGGCTAAGCAAAAATTTGCAAGTGTAAAAAGCCCTTATCGTACTGGTATCGCTGTAGACGAGGGCCATTATTTATTGGATAGGCCTACATAGCCAGGGTTTTTTTTTTGTTTATTTTTTCTACTAAAAGGACAAGTAGATGACATTGCCCATGACTTAAATGTTTTACAGATTCTTGAAGCGCTTATGACATACCTTTCTTTTATGCTCAAAGTAAATCATGGACACTGTATCACTTTACATTCATCTTCACAGACTCTGGGAGTCTGTAGAATCATTCAAATTCAAGATGTAGGTTCCTACCTCTCTTCAAGGTCCTTAATTCTCACTTTTTTGCAATATGTAGTAGACCTTGCTGATTCATACCATGCCCTCTACATGCCCTGCTCTGTCAACTATTCATCTATGGAGCCTGATTCTGTGCAATTTTTTCTAGCATTGAGAGTCAAGACATGAGAGTGCAATGACCTTTTTTGAGATCTTTGAAGGATAAAGTACACTCTTCGATTCTACCTGTAGGAAGAAATGAATGATGCTTTCACTCACTGTGGAGGAGAAGAGAAAATAAGTAAAATGACCATAGATTGTTTGCGTCAGTCAGTCTCAAAGGGATTGACGCACGCAGCATGCTTTTTTTCTTCTTCTTCTTTTTTTTTTTTACCTTCGTATAATTTTGTAAATAGCCTTCTAAGAGGTCTTTCATCTCAAAGTCATCCATCGTGTCAAAATAGATCTGGCCAGGACAACATGGACATGCCAGTGAATACGTTATGTGTGACTAATGAGCACTTTCATGGGCAAGGTACTTGAGCTGAATTATTGGGATCACGTGCCCTAAAGTCGATCACAATAACCTACTTCTTGTTTCACCAGCAGTTATTGTCAGACCAGTCAGTACATGTTTAGTATGAAAGTCTACCGTAGCTACACAAAGGCCCTCATGATGATAGACTTCTTTCTTCTAGACCCAGTTTTACCATTTCTTATCAAGTATTCCACAGCCAGAATATAAATCTTGACAGTTTTTACTTGATGGATAGCTACATGAGTCTTTCACAAGACTATACCAAAACCATTCTCTTATTCATTTATTTATTCATTTTTTTTTTTTTTTTTTTTGGGGGGGGGGGGGGTGGGGTAGGGTGGGGTGAGTGAATCAGCATTTCTATGACATCTTGTCATTGCAGCATGTCAACATCTGTCTGTTTGCTAGTATGTGTTAGTAGAATAAATGAGGAGGTCAGTATGCAAAGGAGACTATCAGAGTCATTCCAGCTGCTTTCACACTGCAGACAACAGTGTGATGTCGTAGCTTCCTCAATGACGATTGCACACTACTGTCATTGTTCGCAAGGCATACCACTGTCAACAAAACAAGAAAGTCTGAGACTGACAGCCATGTGTTGATCTGGCGAAACTCTGACCATCACAATCAAATGCTTAGTCACTCACTGGTGGTGGACGTGCTTGCGTGACAACTTTTCATGTTTGTTTGGGTTTTTCTTTTTTCATTTGATATTCACACTATTTGAAGTGCTTGATGGTTTTACTTTCTCTGTTTGCCAGCAAATATCAAAGACATAATAGCAATGTTTAAATGTAGGCCTAGTACCTGCTAGGGCTTGTTTAATGTGTGTCTTTGGCAATTAAAATAAAGGTACATACAGATGTACCTGTTTCAACCAAACACCCGCTTTATGAATGCCTGTTTGACAAATGAGAAATAAATAGGCCCTATTTACATATTTTCCTTTATCAACGAGTGCTCAGCTTGCATACTGCATGTCTGTGGGTAAATACTCTTTTTGTGTTCAATGATTCATGTCAGTTGTTGTCAGTTTTAGGGCCACCAATTGTGATAAGGATTTTGGATTTATGACAGTGGAGTCATTCAAGTGATAGCGTTCTACACAAAGAGCGGTTTCCTGGAGCATTATGGAAATTGATTGATATGAGTCACCAAAGTGGGAAATTACACATTTTCACCACATTGTTCATGATAATATTATCAGTGATGGTGTAATTACCAGTCAAAAATAAATCCAGAGCATGTTCCAGTATAACGTGTCATGCAAAATTTCACTATTAGTTTGCATTGAGTTTTTATAGAAGCTGATTAACATTTTGGTACCAGAGAGAAATCAATTGTATGGTCAAGGTTGTGGAATATAAACTTAGTTCTCAAATAGGACTATTTGATCCTGTGGTGTGTGGCATCTCATCACAAGGCAGGCGAAGACCATGACTAGAATATTCATAACCACGTAGGATTCCTCAAACCCTATCACCTGCTTGCTGGGGACACTGAAAATTACAGTCGGTCAAATAGATTGAACGGACACCTGCCTATTTTAGTATGTGGCCATTGTTTACTGTAAATGCCTTATTTGGGGAAGCCAAAGAAATATATCATATCCTAGTTCGTGATGCTCTCTCTTTGTGTACGGATGTCGAGAATAACATGTGATGCAGTTGGACACCTCGTCAAGCTAACATTTCAGTGTACGTGCGATCCATGTTCCATGTTCTGCCCAGAAAATGCCGGCTACGTGTTCCCGGCCTTCCGTCCCCCCCCCCCCCCCCCCCCCCTAATCGGCTGCTTTCCTGTTACATAACTCCAAGGTCCAGACATTCTGATGAGACGGTGGAGCGCTCGGCACACAATGGCACCTTTGCTGCCTCTGTATTGATTCTAATCCTCCAGTCCATATGAGGCAGAGAGAAAATGTTCTTGAGATTCATCCTTGAATCCTTGCAATGTAATCAATGGACAGTAATTCTCCCACTGTGTGCGTGACAATCCGCCTTCATGGGCTGACAAAGTATAAATTGGGGCCCTGGTTCGCGTATTGCACATAGTTTGTGGGAGGACGGAAAAGAGAGAGGAGCCTCTTGCGAAATTGGAACAACGGAAGTCACATGGTTTTTCATTTCTGTATTATTTGTACATTCACCATGGGAATATTAAGCTGTGAATGTGAAGACCATTTGTAATGTCTCTGCTTGCCAGACTCGTGTCATTGCACCAAAGTGGATCAAAGCTTGATCTACATGGCTGGAGAAATGCTGAAGGATCTTCTCTGCTGAAAGGAACCTCTCTCTCTATTGAAGAGATTGTGCGAGTTGTGTGGTGGAAGTTTACCCCCAGCATTAACAAGCCAATGCGTCAATTTGACATTCCATCATGGGATATGATTTGTTGAGCTGATGGGCGCAAGAGAATGTCATCTTTAGTTATGCCGTGTTGGATCATGTGCCAGTTTTGACCAAAGTGTTGAACTGTTGGCATTTCATTTGAAAGATTTCCTTGTCAAGTTGATCACTAGATACAGTTAATGTTTCTCTGTGTCCTATTAACACAAAGGGGAAGTAGATTTTTTTAAAAGTAGGCAGAAGTCGTGCAACATTCCTCAGTGGGATTCATCCCCAATTTGCCATTCCTGAGGAGAAATATGAGGGAAACAGGCATCATGACAAACTTGATGTACGTGTACACCACGACTCTGCCGTCTTTGGGCTGCTCGCTCAGCGCCAAAGAGTTGCTGGATGCGACGGCAACCTCGGGATCGTATCTGGGTTTGACTCCGTCAGACCTGCTGCAGTTTCAGCTGCTGGTGCCACGCTCAGAGCCTGAAGGTACCGGTGCTTATTTTATCTTTTACTTTCTTCTAAATTTCAGGCATAATGTTGAGATTTGACAGACACTTGATGTGTTGATTGATACTTCAGGGTGTTCTGGTTTATTGCAAAGATGAAAACCAGTGCACATTGAATGTCCAGTGTTCATTTAGATGACTTGTATTTGTATTTGGAATTCAAATTGGCATGCTAATTTTGAAAACTAAATTTGAGAAAATTTCTTGACTCAAACTCGGAAAATTTCCTAAATAGCAGGATGATTTGCAAACTAATGTGTTCTATTTGATATTGTGAATTCACCTCAAGAAATTAACGTATTGCTAGCCATCATGCATATCATGTGTGACCTGATCTATCAAAGCAACTTGCAAACAAAATGGCGATTGCACGGGTAATTTTTTGAGGGTGCGGGATCTACTGGCTCTGTTTGGGCATGCTGTCCTACTGAATTAGCTCCAAAAAAATTCAGGCTAATTCTCTTCAGGCTGATGTGAATAGGAAATAAAGTAGTGCACTAAGTTTCAATCAAAAAAAAAAATTTTGAGCTTGAATTTTCATCGGGCTGATGTGAAAATGGCTATATAGAGGACAACATATGAGTTTGAAGTTTGGGTAATCCTTCATTGTGCACCATGACAATCAAACATGAACTCCAAGGCAGACAAATTGATTGCTAATAGATGCGGTATTCTGGGTGCCAGCCCTAAGGCAAAAAAGTGGCAATCTTGTTGTTGAAGGAAAAAAAAAAAACATGATAAATTGGTTATAATTTGTCAAGTTTGCTGTCACAGTAGTGAATTGACTCCCCATCCTTCCAAAATGTCAGTGTTTACTCAGACATCAGTACATGTTCACACAGAACTGCAGGTATCAAAGCAGCCATTTCAAGTTAATTTACCACAGGTGATTTTTAAGATTGTGAAATATCTTTTTGTTTTTGTAGGTGATGTGATTTTTTTTTGTGTGTGTGTGTGTGTATCGTGTTACAATGTATTTCAACATACGAAGGCCCCCCCCCCCCCCCTCTGAAAAATGTTCCGTTGCTAGTAGGTTCAGTTTTGTGAGAAAATCTAATTTTGTGAGCAGTTGAATCATAGAAATATCTGTTGATAATTTTACTTGCCTAGATGCTGTTCAGATGTCATCTTTTATATTTGTGAAAGGAAGAATAGCCTATGAAGTCATGTTTATTTCCCATTTTTTCACTTTTGAGAGCCAATTTCAAGCACTATCATTTTTTTTTTCTTTGGCATAGCGTTGCACGTGTTTTGATGCAAAAATCACCAGACAGATGGATTTCAGACTACGGAATACCTCAATTTTACTTGGATCTGTGTATATAATCGCTGTGTGCAGACACTGTGTATGGGCAGGGAGGTGATTTCGTCTCACTTCCCTGATATGGATCTCCTCCACGACTACTAGCTAACTACAAATCATGCTCCATATCACAGCTGTGCCACAAAACCCCAAGGCCTGTTAATTAAACATGCAAATCCTGATTACCCTTACGTACGAGAGGACATGCATACATGTAGATGCACACACCATAGTAAAAGTTAATGGAAAGTCAAGCAATTAACCTTCTCCAGAACTGCCGTCTTAAAATGCCAATGACATTTCTGCACAAAGAGGTTACCAGCGGACACAAAACGGTTGCCGGCAGTATACGAAAGCTGTAGAGCTCCGCCTCCTGCATCGTGTTCTTGAGGCCAAACTGTTCAGGTTGCAGAAAGACGCTCCAAGAAGTCATCAGAAATTACTTCCAAACCGAGATTGGCTACAACGCTTGGTGTGAGAAATTTGAAATAAAGCATTATGATTGAAAAATGTGATTTTGAAGGTTGCTTTTGTATATATGTATGAGAATAACTCAGTGAGCATGAAGTATGTTTCATGATATTTTACAAACAAGTTCTTCTGTAAGTCTGAAACTCCTTGTGATTACTGACAGGTGGCATACTCTCTTAGTGCTGTAATATGTTTACAAGTTCACCTTACATCCATTCCTTATCTGGACCTTCTCTGATTGCAGTATCGCAGTATGTACGAAATTGCAGGTGAGGTCTAGGAAGTAATACTTCCTGGAGTGTTTTCTTTTGGAAGTCGTTGCCAATAGCCATAGTGCCATGCTGGCTCTACAGTGTACATGTATGTTCTTATCTTTGATTGAATCGAGTGGCATTATTTTTAGCTTTTTCAGCATGAGAGATGTCAACAATCCTTTGTTGACTTCATCCAGAGAGAAACTTGAGCCAGCATATTTAATGGTATCAATTTCAGATCTTCATTCACAAACAATCCCCTCCCTTTACAGCAGTTTAGGCGGTACCTGCACATATCAGAGGAAATAACATGTCACTTCCTATATTTGTATTTTGACAGCCATTGTTTCTGTTTATGCCTATGGTATCATTATCGGATATAAGGGTGTTATGTTTGCTCTGTTTTTACTCAAGAGAAAAGAGAAGAAGATTCCGGAAACCTGATTTATTCTACTCCTGTTCCGACCTTGAATTTTCAACCTTGCCGCCCACGCATTGCAGTGCGTTCTTGGCATGCGTGATGTTGCTCATAAGAAATTGGATCCAATTTTTTGTAAACACTGCTCATCCAAGATGCTTCTTGGTTTCTTTTTACCAGAGATGAAAAACAAAAATGATGTGACTAATTCACATTCACAATGTATGGCTGGCTGCTACATGTGGGACACATCAGTTAAAGACCATATTACACTAATCTTTTACCTAGTGCAATATGATCCAAAGTTAGGAAAGTACATCTTATTTCGATGTCCTGCGGACTCTGGGCTCTGGCATTATTTCTAGAGAAGGTACATGTAAGATGTGAATCTCACAAGACACATGCAGACTGTGGATCATTTGCTAGGTGTAATTTGAGATGACAATACATTGCAAGTGATGTCTGTTGCTTTTGAAGTAAAATCAAAACTCCCCCACCCCCATCTGTTACTCTTGAATAATATACAATTGTATGACTTGTCTTGTATCTTTGTATCTATGCTCTTCCTTGTACTACTGAAGCAATCTGCATGCATACAAGCATCTCAATATTTTCTGCTCACACAAGTCTGCCCTGTCATAATGTTGGCAATGATGTTTTGCTTGTACATGTTCAATGATGTACATGTGACTAGATTGACAAAGCCATTGCTCAATTTGTTGACCATGAGCAGCTGAGTGAGTGACCTATTTTGCAATCGTGGGCAGCTTACACACTACTACAGTTTTAACGACCATAGGAAGTATGTTGGCTCTTTATAGGCATTTGATACGTGACTATGCCTGGTCTTTATTTCAGTACTTACCTGTTTATAATAACTATCACACAGTTGAACAAACTTGCGGGTATGTGTACAAGTTTATGACTTGTTCCGAGTCACACATGTTACATGGCCCAGATTTCATGTTTCTGGTGGGATATCTTATTTTGTATTTCACAAAGGTTTTGCTTGGCCATGTTTTGAGAAACCAAGCAAGTCCATAGCAAAATTTATGAATTTTAGCTATAATCTGTTAAAGGTAAATGAGTGAAATCCCATTCCCATGTAATGATGGAATTTATAATTAATTACACACATGTAATTAGTCGAACTTCTATCATGATTATGTAATGCCATTATGGTTAATACCATTATGATTTTACCATTACATACATGTAATTATAATCTTTCTTTTTAAAATCTTGCAATGTATATTTTCCGTTGCCACTTTCGCTGGTAATTTCATGAACAACAATTTATCATTCTTGAAAAGGTCAGGTTTTTCACGGCACTTTAACACAGTCAGAGCAAATTGTCTGCCAGTGATAATCCAGTGTCAACAAAAGTAGCAGTTTTTGCAAGTAAATGCATTGTGAACAGATGAAGTGGTCACAACCAAGTGAAAGTATTTAAAAGTTTTAAGAATAAGATTGTATTTTCTGTTTTTACTTGTTTTCCTCTGTTCTACAAATAGATATAGAGGATATTTCTCACAGTGTTGTGCAGTATATGTGGCTCATGCCTGTCACTTTTAACAACTGTTCGCACCCTTCCAAACGTATCTGACAGAACTATATAATCACATTGGAAGTTGTAGAGCTGAAATGCGATTCATTTAATTTGATTTAGGCAGGGGGACAGACATTGAATAGACGCTTTGATGGTTTGCAGGCGGCTATTGGGCTTGTGCGTGTCTGCTTTCCATTTTTGGTGATCATACTCTGTAGTATCTGAGGAAGGCCTCAGCGAACATGGGTCTGTTAGCAGGGTATATTTTCATTTTGCTTTGACGTATCACTTTAAATCTGTCCTGGAGTCATTGTAATGTAGAATATGTGAAATGTTGAAGTCAAAATGGTATGTTTGTATGGTAGGTTGGTTTGATTCTAAGATAAATGTAGCAAGAGTTCAGTTATCATGTATAGTGTACATCAAGATAATTTAGTTTATATTTAAAGAATTTGGTGTGATACAAGTGACATTTTGATGGAATATGCAAATATGATGAAAGTTATTACCATTCAGTTGGCAAGTTACAATCTTTTGTATCTGTTTGTGTTATAGCCTCTACCAAGAAGTGTTTTGGTCATAAGGACGAATTCAATGTTAGTACAATACTTCTAATCAGTCTTGAGATAAGTTATTTCTATATTTCCCCCAAAAATGTGTTTTCTCTCTTTTTAAGATATGTATCAAGGAAATTGTATTAATTCTTACACAACTTTTGAGACAGACAGTGATTTCCTTTTCAATGAAAAGAAAAATGAAGATCAATTACCTTGTTTTAATAGAGTGAATATCTCTGCAAGTATGCAACATTCCATGGATAAACAACAAGTAGCTCCTTTTAAGTTTCACTTGGAAGTTAGAAGTAGTGATTGACTGACCAACATTCAAACTTCTTTACCGGCCTCAATGTTTCCAATTTTTTTTAATTGTTATTATTATTTGCTGATCTTTTCATATAATCATGTCTTATATTGTTCACAGTGACTTTTCAGTTGTTGTTTTTTTCATTTCTGTCATAAATGTGAATTACTCAGGATTTCATTTAAAATGATTATGCCAACCAGTCAGTGATGTCAGATTATGAAAACAAAGAATGGAAATGACACTGAAGGTTTTTCCCAAACAGTTTGCCACTTGGAAGTTAAAAGACAGACTTTTGCCCTCCAAATGTCCATTTTAATGACATCAAAGTCAAATTTGAGCTCTATAGGCCTACAGCAAAATCCTGTTTTCGCGTGTGACTCACACAGTATTTGAATTGACAGTCTACGTGTTCATGTCTACGTGCACTTGACATTTTTCGACATTCAAAACTTGTGTGACTGATTGTGATTTGTCTTTAAACATACGGCGAGGTGACAAATTCTCGTTTCACTGTGTGGCAGTTGTGACGTCACAACTCTAGCTGATCACAACTACACAGAAGTCATGCCTATCTAATTTTCGTGGAACAGTGGACTTTGGTGCACAGATCTGAATGAGATTGTTTACGAAGTCAGAATCCCTTTGTCTACCTAAGGAAACAAGTCTCACATGGTATTTCCCCTGTTCTTTAGTACATTTTGTTAACAACGGGTATCCTCTTTCATTTCATGAAGTATAAAATACCGTACCTGTAGTAGTCAACTGTCAGTCTCGTGGACAGTAGCAGACTACACTATCCTCAACTTGACACTATTTTGTCCTCAATCTAGTTAGAAGAGCTGGAAATAGAAATTGCACATTTTCCTGCATGTATATGGAGAGGAAACTCCGAGTGTTCATGGAAGTTCATATTGCAGAGAGTTTCATCGCACTACACGCTTATTTATTGATGGGCATAGGTAGGAGTTGGTTCTTAATTCTTTGCAGTGGACTTGGCTGTAAGCCCCACTTGTTTTTATGTCTGCCCAAGTCTGAGTGAGTGTGACTTGAATTGCATTGTGTTGATTTCTGTGTGTGTAAAATAATATAGTAATGTACATTGTATCAATGTTTGTCTTCATCGGTAGAATCTATTTTAATTCATTGCTACAAACACATAGGGATGTTCATAGTTCTGCATAATGTTTCATTCAGTATAAGTTTTGATGAATATTGAAAAAAAGGTAGTATTACATGTATGAGAAAAGCAGTCAGCTTATATTACTTTGGTACATGTAGATATTTCATTGATATCTTATGGATATAACATGGCATTAGTGTATGGATTGATATTATATAGTGTAGATGGCTTGATATCACAAGAAATTAATTTCTGCTGCACAAAGATTAGATAGTTTGTAAGAATGCTTCAAAAATTTGTGCAGCTATTAAAATTTATCTGTAAATGTGCAACACCACATTGTACATATTTGACAAATAATTTTGTATGGAAATTTCTCACATTTCCCCATGAATTACACGGCTTTGATAGTTTGGTTTTGTATTTTTCTGCCATTGATCTGTAAATGTTTGATTTTTCTAGAAAGGGTTGGCTTTATGAGAGTATGAAAGTCCCTACCTTTCTGTTCGTTGCTTGTTGAAGTAACGTTAAAGAATTTGTCAATTTCATCCACCTGCCAAGTTGGCAGCTCAGTCCCTTGCCCCTTGTAGTACGGTGATAATTAATTTTGTAAAAAATGTAGGTAATTACGTTTCCCGACAGCAGGTTGTTCTCGTGGGATGAAGTAGTTGCTATCAAAACAATTTAACCTTGTTAAGAGGAAGTAGGAGCAGTGTATGCAGTGTATGAGGTGAATTGGGGGGCTTTTAAAATAGTTTAACCTCGTTAAAGGAAGACCGGGCAAAGAATAGACAAAAATCTGTTTCTGCCAAAGTGCACAGTGCGTCCAGTGATGGACTGTGAGAGGCAGTAAATTAATCTGGAGCGCGATACTTCCATCTGGCAGGCCTGAATTGTATAGAAAGCCTGTTACCAGGAAAAATGAACCTTACGCTCGTCCGTCATCATTCCGCGGCCGGGACCGTGCAGTTAGCAGTATGACTCATCCCTTAGTCATTCCGTCGGCAGCCCGCTCTTGAAAATTGCTGCCTGCGTATGACGGCATCGCCATAGCAACACCAGGGTATACCTGTTAATATCAACTCTTACGTAAATGTGTGTGTGTGTGGGGGGGGGGGGGGGGGGGGGTCCATGTGTGTGTGTGTGTGTGTGTGTGACATAAGTTGGGATGAAAGCTTGACATTCCTAGAATAAGCAATAATTTGATATCATTAGAAATATTGTAAATTTACAAAGTGTCTAGTATTTGTTTTCAGTCACAGGGTATGAGAATGACAAACATACATTGTTTAGATATGAAGTCTATCGACCAAATTCTTATCTGGAAATTTACATCTCCCAAATCAAACATTTTCCTCTTGTATATATTCTTAAACATACGCATAGCGCCTAATACAATTGCAAAGGTAAATCCATTATCTTTTTGATGATGGATATATTTTTACCCACGCCGATGAAAATCGGCAGGGGGTTATGTAAAGGGTTCCGTATGTTTGTTTGTTTGTTTGTTTGTTTGTTTTTTTGTTTTTTTGTTTGTTTGTTTGTTTGTTTGTTTGTTTGTTTGTGTACAAGATAACAAGAGAACGGGTAAACGGATTTGCACGAAATGTTCAGGGAATGTTTGGATAATGACAGGAAAGAATCGATTAGATTTTGGTGATAATCGGTTGACCCTTGCAAATTCTGTGTGACCTTGAAGTTTTGACCCCATGGTATAGTGACCATTCCGAAAATTTCCCGTTTCTCACTTTGCGATTTTCCGCTACCATACGAAGACATAAACTCCCCAACGATCCGACTTCGCTGCTCAAATGTTCGTAAGAATTCCGAAATTTACGTTTAGGCCTATTTGAGGGACTATGTCCTTCTAGATTTATGAAAGTTCGTTCTCCGTCATCACAAACTGGCCCGTATTTTGATGATTTTTCAAATTAACATTGATTGTTTTTTCGTTGGAGGAGCATTTTGCTCGGTCGCAGTCACACTGCACGATATGCGTGCTCAATGTCAATGCGTGTGCAAGGCCGCTGAAAATGCATCGCGCTCTACACTGTTGGTGCAAAATTGCACCGGGGACGTTGCGGCGCTCGTTGGTGGCCGAATACTGGTGCAGTAGACATTTGCATTCAACCCTTGCATTGAATAATTCCCGTAGACACTAATCATAGGGGTAATTGCCTAGGGGGTACGTAAATTTTGTTTTTCTTTTTTGCTTTTATGGATACCATCAAAGATCGTACACTCATACGACCTTTGATATTTGATGATTTTTCAAATTAACATTGATTGTTTTTTTCGTTGGAGGAGCATTTTGCTCGGTCGCAGTCACACTGCACGATATGCGTGCTCAATGTCAATGCGTGTGCAAGGCCGCTGAAAATGCATCGCGCTGTACACTGTTGGTGCAAAATTGCACCGGGGACGTTGCGGCGCTCGTTGGTGGCCGAATACTGGTGCAGTAGACATTTGCATTCAACCCTTGCATTGAATATAATTTTCCCGTAGACACTAATCATAGGGGTAATTGCCTAGGGGGTACGTAAATTTTGTTTTTCTTTTTTGCTTTTGTGGATACCATCAAAGATCGTACACTCATACGACCTTTGATATCATCACACTCTCGGCTTGCTATAATCAAAATATCCCGCAAGAAAACGTCGTATTTCTCGATTTTTAGCGCTTTTTCCGCGACCCGTCGCGTAGACAATACTCTTAAAACTGGACTTAATTCGCGCACGCTTGGAAAAGTTCCGATTCTGCACTTTTGACGGTGGAATTTGGGATTTTCGATGGATTTTTGGAGGAGACTTAAGGACTTTCCTGTACGTGAATGAGTGTTAATACCGTATGTGTAATTATGTGATTTGTGTGTGATGTGACTGTAGAACCAAAGATCGTACACTTCAGTGTACGATCTTTGGTAGAACTCACTGGCTGGTGATAAAGCACACTGGCAATTAAGTGGCCGAATTCTGGTAGATGACCGAATGCACATTATGTTTACCCCGACTTTGTACTTAGGCGTGGGTCTGCCGCCTTTGACGGCCCCTCTCTAGTTAAAGAATAAGATCGTATCTCTTGATCTTAATGGGCTATGTCACCAGTAATACTTGCTGCAATACCCAGGAGCATGGAGTGTAATATTGTGTGTATAGTTAATACATTTATTTCATGAGATGTATATATATTGTATTTAAAAAGTAAATTTTGAAAGAATCTTGGTATTTTCTCCAACATTTCTATGACTCTGGCAGTCCACTTTGGTATGTTTTCTAACTGTCAACCAATTGTTGTTAGTCACTTGACTGAAGGAGGTATATATACATGTATGCCTCATGAAGCATTTAGCTGATTATGATTGGATCATAAATTTTCATGTGACATTAAGTGCAAAGCAAATCTCCATCTTTAAGTTTAAGCATTCCTTATTTTATCAACCTCTTGCTGTATTGAGACGAAAAAAAAAATCTGACAGAGCCTGGAAGGTAAGCTATTAGTCAAGCACGTACAGTGAGTGAATAGATGTGCATTGCATAAATGTGGTGTCTGCATTGTAGGTCCAGTGTAAATGTATGAATGAGTTCAAGTGCACAGATGTTCAATCCATTGATGAATTGCACTCAAAACATAAATGTCCATTCAGTGAGCGAATGTGTATGAATGGAAGCCAGCAGATTCCCTCGGGCTGTGCCGGGCAAACTGCCAGCAGAGAAGAACAGTTCTAATTATGAGGGCGGTACTTTCCTACATTTTGTCACTGTAACTTCCCTTTTTTCCACCTGTCATTTGCTCATTCTTGCATTACATTGTACGATATTCTACAGTCAGTTAATATTACCTCACATTGAAAGGGAATTCGATAAAAATTCATTTTTCATGAAAATAACACATTCTATCAACTTGATACTGACATATTATGTTAGGGGTAGCACTTATTCCCCCTGCTTTCTGAAAGCGGTTAGTCAAGTACTCTTTCATTTTGCTAGAAAAGTGAATTTTTGTGGAATTTCTTTTATATTTTCTTTATATTGTTGTCCACTCATACGTCATAACCTCTAGTAGTCTCCTCATCCAGCAGTTCCAACACCAAAACTTTAAAAATTCATAACTTTTGCAGCAATTGACCGATTTTCCTCAAACTTTAACTTATGTGTTCTACTAATGTTAATGCTTTTAGTCAATCCACATTGATCTTTGGGTTTGCGTTCCCTTTAATACCCAGGGTCTGTCTGTCTTGATCCTTTTATTTTTACCAGTAATTTGACCCTTCTATGTAAAGATGGCCCTACACGTATTCTATTGTTTGAAGACCACAATCTAGGAAATTATGTGGCAATCAATCGCGATATTTTTCCAACAAAAAGAAGAACGCTTTTGGTGTAGGCTACTGTCTGACACATTTTTGTGTACACAGGTACAGTCAGTATGCTTTTGCATACCCTGTGTACATTGTCTTTGGCCAATTTTAGTCATCAGGCTTATAATTATGCGGAATGGTTCGTCCAATACAATACGTCCAACTTATAATTGTTATGTTTTTCATCCCTTCAAGAAAAGTACAGCTTAAATGGTTTTCTCGCAAGAAACATTTTATCACCAAAATAGAGCTGGCACTATGATGTATTTGTTATGTTAATATAGGTCTGTTTGTTTTCCAATTCATTGATTGTTCAAAATCTATACAGAGTAGTGAGAATTCAGCAAATGGGCTAGTCGAAAGAAGGTTAAGATGTTATCAACCGTAATGTTGAGTGCTTCATATCAGGCTTCAGTTACCATGATGTCATATGAATAGAACTCTTTGTTTTTTTATTAGTTTGTTTGTTTGTTTGTCTTTATTGTTCCATATGGTGAGCATTTTTTTTCCATAGCATAAAGATGCATTTTTCTGCATGCTTGTAAGCAGGATTTTGATGATTTTATGCAGCAACTTGGATGCTATAGACCTGTCACATCACACCAATTCAAGTTGAGTCCTCGTCTGGATTTATGTGTGACACCATTCCTGAATATCAATTTGGTGGATTGTAGATTGTAAGCTCAGAGGGGATTTTGTAACCTTTTCTTCCCTGCGCAACAGCCCGTGCTGCAACATCCATTTTCGGAGAAATAATGATATTGTTTTGACCGCAGTTCAGGATCACTTAGCTCACTGTCGCAGTTCATCATTGTTGTTCTGTCACGCTAACATGTCCATTGCCCCTGCCTTCGCATAACGGCGCTCTTGTCATACTGGTATCTGAATAGTCCTTTCAGATATTGAGAAAGGTTAGTCTTGTGGTCAAATTTATGTCATGGCTGTTGGATTGTTTGTCAGAACAATTTTTTTTTCCTCCAAACCTTTCAGTGTTGCTTGGGAAAGAGAGAGGGAGAGAAGGAAACAGAAGAAAATTACCTTGTGTTGGTGTGAGCAGCTTGATAAACTTATTGTAACATCGATCTTCAGTGTAATTGCATGTTAGTTTATAAAATACTTCATGCAAATGTCCATCAGTACTGGGTATTGCATAGCTAACATTTGTCTCGATAAAAAGAAACACAGTTTAAAAAAAAAAGATGAATTAGATACCAATCAGTTATTCATTTGCCCCTCATTTCAAATCAACTACACTACACCACCACGCTACGATATGCTACACTTACACTGCCAGCCCTTCCGTCATAGGCATTCTACACTGGTATATTTCCATATATCAATGAAGAATATCTTCATCAATGTTGGGTAATGTAGGCAGTATAGAAGTATTCACATCTATTATTGGAGATGATACTCAAACTTGATGGTTACCTTGATTGCATCAACGAAGCAAAATTCTGTGAAATGGGGGAAAAATTGGTATGTTTTCATGATCAGCTGTTAGTATTTCCTGCTTGACATTCCTTTCTCCCCATCTTTGCTTCTTTGCGTTTTCCCATTCTTCTGTTTCTATGTGTCCTATTCAGATTGGTCTGATATGACCCTTGAAGATGATCATCTGTCAAGTAATTGATATTGAATCTTGGGATTACCTTGACCCGCCTGTACTATTCATCACTCAAATACATAGTCATCTACTTCCAGCCTTTTGTTGTATGTGTTTTCTCATGCCTCTTTTTGTGATTATCTGGGATAAATTAGTATGATGTGACCCTTTAAGATATTAATGTGTTAACCTTCTCAAGCTGTTAGACCCATTGAGTATGATAAATACACAGATGACTCATATTACAGTGTCTTACAGGCAGCACACCACGGAGTAAACCTATTCCTCGATAGTCTAGAGTGCAGACCTTGTTTGTGGCTCTCCAGATGTTGAGATGTTAAGATAGCGGCGATGCCTTGTGTTCAGGACGTTGATTTACCGACGTTCTGTGCGAAACATGAGTAAATATCCTCTGACTTGTAGATGGCAGGTGTTTTCTGATGCTAATCAAAAACTCAGCAGGGTGCCACATGCTCTGAGAGTGACAGTTCAGGCAAGTCTATTTGTGAAACCAGTAGGCGCTCCTCGATGGCCCAAGAAAGTGGAGGGATTTTAAATCCAGGAGGTCTGCGAAAGAAAGGCTGCTTAGTGGGCGCCTTGTTGAGAATGCAGAAATATGATTTACGACATGTCCCAGTACACCCTCCTGTATGTTTGTGTACATGTGTGTGTGTATGTGTGTGTGATTCCAAACAAGTGTGCCCAGCATCTATGCAAATGAATGTGTATGTATGTGCATGTGTGTATGTGTGTGTGTGTGTGTGTGTTTGGACCCTTTGGGCTGTTTTGCCTCCCCCATGAGAGGACTGTAGGGGTATTATGTCAGTGGCTGTGATACTAACATGGTGTGGATGTCAGCATGAAGTCATGTTATGCTTCTGTGTCTGATCAGACTCACCGCCAGAGCCGATGACCAGCTGTCTGACGATTCGAACGAAGCATTCTACAATCTCTAATTCCCTTTTTGATTTTGACGTGAATTGTTCAGAATTGCTCAACATTTTAACCCATTGTGTGCTGGGTCAAAATTTCCATGTCTTGTCAACTCCATGGGGAATTATCATGTGTTGCACAGAAGATGTCAATTCATGTGCTACTGGTATTAAGCTGATGCTTTTGAATGCAGTAAGGTGGGTAATCATTTTTTTTTTTTTAATGATCTCATCTTGGAATGTAGGGGCCCCTCTGTGCGAACCCAAAATTGTTTCATAGTGATGTCATATTTTTGGGGGTTTTTTTGCCATTCTCTCTTTAAGTATTCAGGTTGTGAATGTGACTGATAGGTTTCTTCAAAGAGAACATAAATCATGATCATTGCTAGTATATGTCAGCCATTTCTGTTTATCTCCTGGCATTATTAAAGGTTCCTGTGTGTTTTCTCTTTCTTACCATCCCAGCCCTTGCTAAGATCAACAAGGTGCGGCGGAGTCTGAAGCGATCTTCGAGGAAGGGCTGCCAGATGACTCGGGACGACTCGCCCAGGAAGGAGGTCGCCATGGAAACGCACAACTTTAATCAGAAGGCGCCTCTCGCCACCTTTGCAACAACTCCAATTGACGATGAAATCATATACGAGGACACCAGGGAGAAAAAGAGAGGGGGCACTTTTCCGAGGATGGCGCGTTTCAACGTTCCAGAGACTCCCCCAGAATCCCAAAATGGAACCCTTAAAGCGAAGGAGACCCACAAGCCACAGCGGCAAAATGGTAGCCTGAAAGGGCCTTGGAATAGCAGGAGAAAGGGCGTTCCTGCAATGAAAGCAGACACTGCCAAAGTATTGGAAATTTATTTGAAAAGGCGAAGTAAGAGCCTGAACGATGCGGTCCTCACGAGGGAGTACTTTGCGCAAGAGAAGAAGCAAAAGAGGAGATCAGCGAGGAACAACACGATATCCGTTTGTTCAACAATTAGCACAGACTCCTATGTAAGTGAAGGGGCAGTACAGCCTGAATCAACAGCAGAAACAACGTCAGATGTTGACAAGACTGTGTTCTCGCGCGAGAAGGGCACGCAGAAAAGTTTTCATGAAGCTATGAAGTGCCCCATTATGGAGGACAGCTCCACCATGGAGCAGAGTGCAGATGACGAGCTGTCATCGTCCGACGAAACATCTCCACGATCACGGTCGGCACCGTCCACACTGAGAATGCAAGTCAAAAGGGATGACATGGACACGTTGAAACTGCGGGATCGGGAAAATGGAACGGCAACCCTTACCCGCGATGGCTACAAACGTGACAGTAAGAAGGAGCCAAAGCGAAAGCGCAGTTTCCTTGATAAAGCGAAACAGATAATCAGGTCACCCAGTACAACGCGGAAGATTGAAAGGACTCCCAGTGCCTCCCAAAGACTAGAAGAGATGAAAGAAGAAAAGGAGAAGGAGAAGGAAAGACAAAAGAAGGAGAAGGAAGAAAAGGAGAAACTCGAGAAGAGGTTAAAAGAAGAAAGAGAGAGGAAGGAAAGGGAGAAAGAGTTAAGAGAGAAGAAGGAAAAGGAGAAAGAGTTGCAAAGGGAGCAGATGGAAAGAGAAGTGCGCCACGCTAGGAATGAAGCGCGTAGTGAGGTGCACTGTGAAATGAAAAAGACTGGATTCACTGCCAGACTCAAGCAGACCTTCCGTCGTTCCTCCCGCGACAAACACCGCGACAAGGAACATTCCAAGTCAAAGGGGGGTGATGCCGCAATAACCCTAGAGGCACAAGGAGGCAAAGAAGTCAAAACTAAAAGGTGGCCGAGCTTCCAGTTCAAGCGGAAGTCGCGGAAAAGCGCATCTACTCCGACGGACGAGAGCGGAGCATGTGCGACGACTCCCTCCGATACAGCTTCCATGGACTTTGAGTACTTCTCAACCCGCCCCGACCACACGAGATCCCTGAATGATGCGGAGCGGCGGAAGCTCATCGTTGAGATGAGGCGGGGTGCCACGCGAGAAACCTCAGGAAATGCCAGTGATTCACAACTCCTGGATAACACGCAGGCGCGGCACCCGCCCCTTGGACCGGCCATGTCAAATGACTCCTTCGCCTCATTTGCATCATCTGAGGGTTCTGAACAGAGACCTGAGAGACCCCGCACTCTAGCCTTCAGGAGGACCAGAGCAGAGAGGGCTCAGAGGGGACTTAATGGTAATGCTTGCCTTCCATATTGTATTATCTCACTGAGATTGATAACTTGAGATGTTCCATGGGTTGTCTTCAAATTTTCAAGCCCCAGATTCTTCTGTCACCTCCATTCTGGTGCTGAATGAAAGATGTTTTAAAGGGTGGTATAGTATTGGTTGAGGTGAGAATTCAGCTTTTAACATTTTGCGAGATACTTAGAAACCACTTCTTGAAATGTTGAAAAGCATAAATTCTAAAAGGAATTCAAAGTGTAATTGATGAAAATCAGTTCTGAATTGGCTGAGATATCCAAAAACAAAGTAACGCAAAGTGATCCTAATAAAAAGTGTGTCCCACCTTTTGTTAGGATTGCTTTGTTTTGGATATCTTAGCCAATCTTAGCCATTTCAAAATCAATTTTCATCAAACAAACTTTAAATTCCTCGTAGAATATTACATGCTCTTTCATATTTCATAAGAGATTTTTCATTATCAAAAAAAAAAAAAATCATAAAAAAGTGTTGGAAACTTCAAGCCCAATCTCAACCAAAACTGTACCATCCCTATAAGAGAGGGATTAGTGAAAGAGCATTCATCTCTCCCCTGTTACCTTGCCTTCAAGCACGTGTATATATTACAGAAATAACACTTTGTGGAGTGTTGCTAGGTATCACTCTCAATTTAGCTTTCTTGCAGTAAACATCAGCAGTAATGAAATATTGCCTGAACTGCCTGATGTCACTCATATAATATCAATCTGCCATTTGTCATGATTACATACATTTGCCAATGAATACTTATATGCTGTCAAAAATGCAAAGTATTAATACCATTGGCACTGCCAGGTTATATTTTCTTCCTTGATTGTTGATGAAAACTATCAACTTTCAATATTATAAGGCTGTAGTGGTATTGATTGAGGTAAGAAATAAGTGCTTCCATGACTAATCTAGTGCTTTTTATAATGCGCAAATGAGATGCATCAGAATTTGATTTGATGTGGACCAAGACTATTGCTTTCTTACATGGTGGTCATACTCTGGACTGAGTGTTCTTGATCATATTAAAGCCAACAGTGCTTGTCTAACAAATCTTACTTTGTAGATGTGATTCGGCTGGAAGACACGACCCCAGGCCACGTGAGACGAGACGTGGACACATCAGCTCCGGTCCTTCCTTTCCCGGCTGCCCTACTGGCCGATGACGTGGTCAGGGACTGCGGACCCAACGGCCACCAGGGAGCAGCCGGTGGTGGAGCCACAGACTCGTGGACAGAGAGTGGTGGTATGTCCCTACTGGGTTCATGAATTTTCCCCTTAATTTTCCCTGTCTCGTCACTTTTTAGTTTCTTTTCATTCCGCTCCCCCGTATCTAAATGTTTGGAGCATTAAAATGTGGTCATCATCTCTGACTGTTTGGATTTACTTGCAACTCACAGAGCATATGACTACTGTTGTATTCAATGAATGTTAAGAGTTAGTGTGAGAGACGTGTGGGTGCAGGGAGATCTGTTGCCAAACCTGTAGGCAGTTTTGTATTGTCAGCTTAGAATCAGAAAGGCCCTGTCACATTCTAAGATTTGAGCATGAATTAAAATGAAACAATCAATTTTCATGAAATGAAAAGTGCACTTAGGCAAAAGTTGGTAGATTTGTAAGCGTGTTCCAAATATAGTCCCTTGTGGTTGTGATTTTAACATTTTACTGAAAATGAAAATAATGAAAGATTAACACCATGATGCAGAAAAGATCAAACTGTACAGTGTGATACCAATGACTCAATACCCCCTTAGTTGTGACAACACCCGTCTGGTTCTCAAACGATGATATATGATGTTTGTCCGGAACTAGAGAGATACTCTTTCCAGACATATCAACTTCGGTATTGGCAGCAGAAGTGGCCTGGAGACTAGGGAGTGTGAGTAGTTCATGTAACCGAATCTGTTGTTAGGAAGTGAATCTTTAGTTTAGTTTTAGGATAAGTGCTTATAGATATTGAACTCTGTAATCAAGTATGAGCTGAAATGGGTTCTGAGTTCATTTGTGCCAGTCTTCATTGACATTAAGGCAAGACGGATGACCACAACATTTCATGATTATTATGTGATGCCATTCAGATGGCAGCGACATTCCGTTTGACCAGCGTAACCAGGCTGACCAGGAGCAGTTTTTCAAGCGCATAGCTGACCGACTGGCTCTCATCGGTGACCAGGCACTGGCCGAATACAACTTCGCCGAGGCAGGGGGAGCAGTTGGAGGCCAACAGAGGGCGCCACAACTTCCTATTTGTGCAGAACCCACGCCGAGCTGTTCGGCAGCAGTTGCTGGAGCATCAGGGTCCACCACAAGAGGTCTGTATTACAATGGGGGGAGATGTCCAGGGATGTTGAACCACTAGACACTTACTTTTGCACATCGCAGGCACACAGGATGTATTCAGGCTAAGGGAACTATACAAAACATATTCAAAGTTCTAAGGTTGCTTGATGGGTAGTATGCACTTGTTCAACTGCAAATTGTATATTGTACTTTTAGAGCTGTGAGAGAGGTTCTGTGATCATAAATTCTTTAAATAGTATGATGAAAATTTTAAAGTTGAGTGATAGAGTAGACATGTTGATGTAGTTTTTCCACTTGCACTTGCTACAAAGATTAATCATCAAATGTGTAGAGCTATTTCAAAAACAGGTAACTTCATTCACAAAATTCTACTTCTTACATCAGTGCTCTTTTCTCATCATTTAGAAGAGTTTTTCATTTAACAGAATAAAGAATACAGGGTGTGTAATAATACTACTGTCTCTGTGACAGGAATGGCTACAAAGTTTGAAGCTACATGTACATTCAAAGTGTGGTGACAAGTGCAGCAAAGACTCCAGTGAGCTATCGTGATCATTCCTTGTCTGGCGTCCGGCGTCTGGCGTCTGGCATCCAACGTGCGTTGTATGTCATCCAGCATGTGTAAACTTTTTACATTTTCAGCTTCTTCTTGTTTGGCTTCCTTGTAGATCACCAGGCGGAGTACAATGATATAGGGGAAAGAATTCGAACAGATGTCGACGGTATTCAAATGGTAAGTGGTGTCAGTAATATGAGAGCAATTTACCTCTTCTTGTGGCTGACAAAAGAACGTATAAAAAAGAAGACAAGAAATTTTACTTGCCAAAAAAATTTATATGTGTTGCCTCAAGCATATCAAATGCATAACGCACGTACAGGAGGGAAAAGTGGCATGCGATAAAGCTTACATGCAAATTCCATAGGTCAAATGGGAGGTGCGGTTTAAAAGAGTACTCTTGGTGTTTGCTTCAGAACTTCAAATGCAGTTCAACAAAATACTAAAATTCAAACTTTTTTTTAATACTTTTGGCAGGTAGTTGTATCTATATGAAGTTATCAGGAGATGTGCATATTTAGTAAGTACTTAGGATGCATGGAGCCTTTGAGAAGCTATTTAGTAGTGATTTTCAGCTTGATTGTGGATGAAACTTACAATGGAGATGCACAATGAGACAAAAAACCCCACTTTTGTGAATGGTTTGTTGTCCTATTTGATTGATGTATTGTATTGTAAACTGTATTAAGTGTACAAACTGTATTTTGTATTGCCAAATCCACAGAGACGTCGCAGCATGGCCGTGTTCCCAGCGCCGACAGTGATGGGCGTGATCGTCAACGACACCTACCAGGTTTTCTGTGATGCCATGCAGTCCATCGTCGGGCAGGACGTCGGCTGGGAGCAGCTGGCCATCGTGTTCAAGTTCACCAAGGTGGCGGTCAAGGCCGCTCAGTCCATGGGGAAGCGGGCCAACGGGATCAAGGACAACAGCATCCGCTTCATCGGTGACCGCTTCGCCGTCTGGCTAGACAGCCAGGGGGGCTATGTAGGTTTCATGTGATCTTTACTGTTTATCCGTGTTGACTTATAGTGGGGGTTGTGTTGTCCCATGTCTAGCAGCCATCTTTGCCAGTATGAAGAGCTCAAATTTGGAGTGGAAATTCATCAGGATTGTGCTAGAATATGTCTTTAACGTGAAGAGGCATAGAATATTTGCTGATGTTTTAACGGGTGAACATACAATTCTGTCATTTTTTACAGTTAATGCAATTTGTCAGAAATCTATTTAAAAGGATTGTCTTCAATATATATAGCAAATATTAACAGACGGCAGAAGCAGGATATATCATGATGTCCTCTATCAAAGGACCCCAGAGTAGTTGATTTGGAGCAAAACTGTCTGAATTTTAATTTTTCATGCTGATTTGCTGTGCAATGCATACAAATTCCTGTGTTTAGTTGGCTGTCATAAACTATGTGTAATAGTGAAACAGAGCTACCAAAATTTCCTAAACTGCCATAAAAGATTTGAATTCTGTTCACCAGTTTCCCTATCAAAGATATTTGGTTGATGCTAAATATTTATGATTAATGGGAGTGTGTACAAGTTGTTGTATCACTGCTTCTTCCACTCCTTTCACATTGAGCTCTTCATACTTGGGTACATTCTAACTGCATTGTGTCGTTTGTGTGGTTGGAATTAATGTATAGCTGGCACCAGTTTTGTGTAGTTTTATGTGACATTTATGTTCATCATCTCATCAGTCTTTTAGCTTTGTTCGAGTGTCTGTCCCAAACCAGGAAGAACCAAGATACCTCAACAGTGAAAAAAAGTTTATAGAGTGAATGGATGCATTGTTTCCTCTCTTTGTCTTCTTTAGTTTTTGTGGTTGCCTTATAAACACTCATCTTTGCTGTAACTGTTCTGTTTTAAAAAGATCATGATCTGTTGTTGAGCTAGTGAGAATGATTCTCATTTGGAACAAGAGAGTTTGCATTGTGAACGCTTGGCACACACACAGGGTCTTTTCTCACACAGGAGGCTTTCTTTGATAGAGGAAATGAAACTGCCTATTAATGCCCGTATTGGCTGGGATCAGGACTTTGTACCAAGTTTCAAGTTGAGTTGAATTTCTCACTTGCCCATGGAAACATGCCTGCATGTCATGCTGTCTCTCTAAAATTCTAGCAGTCAGAGTTTCAAAAGTCTCAGAAATCAACATATTTTGGTATAAAGGGTGGATTGTCGACATTCACGATGTATGGTTAATCGTCCAAGTAAAAGTGAAAGGGGAGAATTGTGTCTTTGGAAGTAGGAAGTAAATATGTTGTCCATACTTGGACAGCACATTAGAGCATTGTTTTATAGTAGGTTACACTACTCCATGTATGACTGACATGTAACAATCAAATTTCAGCTCTTGGGCATTGCACATTTTGACAGGCGAATGAAAGACAGTTCACGAGCTATAATAAGCTATATAGATGACGTCATCATCCAAGCCATTTTTGCTATGGATTATCCGGTAGGATGGCGTTTGCGCGAACTAAGGGATATCCCGTAGATCGGTGGATATGGGTTAAGTTTATGACTGTCACGCTGTGGTTGACCTTCTGTAAGATTATGACTGTCACACTGTGTCTGACATTCTGTAGCATGATCCTTTTGAAACAAAGAGCAACATACATGTGTATGGCTTTGTGTGTGTGTTGTGCAGAAACATAATAGTGTGCTTGAATTGATATCATTTTTTCCTCTTGCAAATCAGGCGAAAAAAAACAGTGCTTGCAACAGAGAGGACAGCAGTTTCATTTCACCTTCAAATCCTTATCATATTTTAACCTGTTGAGGACGGTTTGATTTGCTACAACGCACTTTTCCCATAGACACCTGTCCGAGTATACTCGGGACTCGTCCTCAATGGGTTAAGAGCAAGGTTTAATCAAACTTTTGTGATGATTGTATGTATTACTTTACGTTTGAATCCACAGAGCGATATTGAGTTAGAGGAGGATTACAAAGAAACAGACCTGTGAAAGAGAGTGGTGTATCGCTTGGTATGGCATTATTTTTGGCTCCAACATGCACCAACCTGTAGGGAGTGTGGGGAAAGTCACGGCAGATACTAATGCTTTCTGGTACTCAGTATCATGCTTTTTATTAACCATACTGCACTACTGATTTTTTTTTTTGGGTACATCTATACACCTGGGTCTCATTTCACGAAAAGATGTTAGGATAGCAATTCTTGCTAGAATGGCAACTTCCTGTAGCAACAGCCAATCAGGAAGTAGGATTCATGTTGTTACCATGACACCTGCCATTGCAGCAAGAGCTGCTGTCATAACAACTTTCTGTGAAACGGAGCCCAGTATTAACATTGAACGACTGCTGTAGTGTGACATACTCTCTTACTCCCATGTTGTGATACAAACACATCTTTAATATTATACTTCTGACACCAAAAACTGATATACTTTCATCTAGTATTAGCCAACTTAATTCTATTTACATTTTCTATGTGAGGGCCAGACTACATGTAGTGAAAGGTGTGGGTTTTTTTTTTCTTCTTTCTTAAGCATATATTTTACCAGTTCACCCGTTTCAATCTCTCAGTCACCCTGTCAGTAGCCATCTTTGATTTTATTAAGACAGTGCACGGTGTATCCAAGAGAGATGGGCTTTTTATCACTGTAGGGTGATGTTATCATTTGGATATGCTGGACTGTAATACACTTACGCTCATCTGCATGTGGCAGGGTGGAGGTTGTAGCTTGTAGCTTGTAGCTTGTAGCTTGTAGGTAGTTATGCCTGTTGTCTCCGTGTTGCTGGATGTATACTCGTTCTACGTTAGAGGAGTTGTGACAACTCAGCATTTGCCTGGTTGTCCGAGATTGCCAAAAATGTCAAGTTCTAGGGAAACAGTTTTTCAGTTGAGTGCTTTATCACATTCGATATGTTAACCCTTGCAAGATTTACTCCTCAATTATCTGTTCTTGATAAAGGTCTTTTAAAACACACTCTACAAGGAGTAAAATGTTATATCACCTTTCTATGTTATACCTTAAATAACTTACTCCTGACTTATCATATTCTTGAAAAGGGGTCATGCAAAATACACTCCAACAAGAGAACAAACAATCCAAGATGCACTTCAGATTTTCTGTGACTGAAGATATGAACATGCTTTGTCGGTAATTGGCAAGATTTGTTTTTTCAGAGCTGAGAGAGGGTGGCATTTTACCTGGTGTGCTTGTCCAATCGGCCGTCAGATCATTCCCCACATTTGTGTGTGTGTGTGTGTGTGGGGGGGGGGGGGGATACATCATGGATGGGCATTATCCTTGAATCGTGCGATCTGAAATTTATGATGAGACTGGAATGCATACATACATTGGCTTTACCCTTGCATCCAGAACACTTGGCACGGCCTACATTTTTGGCCCTCTGTTGATGCACATTTGTGTCAGGAAATTTTTATACCCGGTTGCTTGTGGATACTATTGCCATTTCAAAATTCATCTGAAAGAAGAGTGATAATATGTAGACTCTCAGAATTACACATGGATTTGTTGTGTGGTGAGATACTCTTGCAGTGTGCAGTTTGGGTTTGTAGTTTCTTTTTTGAATATCATTTGGCTATAAGCAGTTTTTCTTCATCTTTTATTCAAACTAATTGTTGGACAATTTTTCAGTATCAATAATAGTAAATGTTGAAAATGGTATCATAGTTGCTCATTCCATTTCAAACGTTAATAATTACAAAAGGATGATTAGACTTTACAGCAGGTTTGTTTTTGTGTTCATGTGTTTGTGTGTGTGTGTGTGTGTGTGCGTGTGAGTGTTCAGTTATTTCTACCTTAACTCATGCGTAGAGTTCACTAATTTGCTTCCCGTGTTTCTTTGTTTTACTTGTCATGGCACCACAGTTTTTTTTCTTCTTTTTTTTTTCCAAACTTTTCCAGCAGTTACCAGACATCTTTTACTATCATTTGCAACCAAATCATCTTAGAAATTATGTACTGTCATGCATACTTACGTGCATGTATAAATTTGTAGTGGCGCAATACATATCTGGTATATATTTATGTGTACTTTTTCATCTATACTATTGTGTTAATCTCAGTACACAAGATTGACATTTTCTGTTTCTTATACTATCATATATGAATATGGTAATGATATTTTCTAGGATGCGGTCAGCTAGAAAAGTCTTCCCTGCGGGATGAAAATACTTTCAGAGAATGGAATATTGCTGTGAAGTGAATATATGCAAAGTTGTGAGGCCTAAAAGATTCCAGTCTCTCGAAAACTGATGATCATGGTACCCTTTTTTTTAATCCCCGCCAAGGATCCAAGGGGGCAATGTTTTCATTGGCATTTGTTTGCTTGTTTGTCTGTGTGCAAAATAACTTGAAAAGTTGTGAACAGATTTGGATGTAACTTGCAGGAAAAATTAATAATGACACTAGGAATAGATGATCGAATTTTAGTAGTGACTCAAGAATTTTCATGGATTTTTGAAGGATTTTTAATGTTTTGGCAAATAGGGTCAATGGAGATGGGAGTTCAAGCTGCACATATTTGAGGTTTGCATGTGTGCTCTAAAGCGTGTGCTCTGCTCGGTCGAGGCGCTGCACAGCTGGAAGCTGATGACATAAAGAAAAGACTTCTTCATTGGGAAATTGGGTGATTTTCAGCATGCATGTATGGGTGGAAATGAGCTGCTTGGCAGAGGTCTGAGCTCTCCGAGTGCTTTTCTAGTTTGTTCTGTGGCCATCACGAGCAATGAATGGTTCATTAGATAAAACCTGTGCATAGCAACCACTTGAGGGAGATATGAAAGATGACCCTTGTAGACAGGTAGCCGTTATAGACAGGTTGGGACCTGCAGGATTTGATCGCAAAGAGTGTACAATACATGGCATAGGCATGTCCAATATGCACATTATCAATTCAAAAGGCCATGGGGTTTTCTGATTGTTTTGCAGAAGCAAAATTATGAATCTTCAGTATATTTTACGATATGGTTGGCCAATTTTATAATTAGGTTGGCTTTGATGGACAATAAGTGAAGGAATAGTAACCAATTACTATACTGAGAGACAATGGCTAAACAGGAGTGAGTGCTGCAGCACTCAGTAAAATGTTACTTAACTAAGACATTAGGTCCTGCTATGTGTAAAATCTGTAAATTCTCTTTAGGTGCGGTCAGACTGGCAAAAAATCTAAAAGTTTAAGATCGCGAAGTTTGGGCCATTGGTACGCGCGCAAGCAAGAGTGCGCCGTCCAATGGCTAGTGATTGTGACGTAACAACACACATCTGTACATGACAATGGCCTCGTGGGAAGTTTGCGGTCACACTGGCAAAACTGCGAGATCTTAAATATCGCGATCTTTAACTTCTCGATCTTTTGCCAGTCTGACCGTGCCTTATGGGGAGTTTTGTAGTGGCCTCAAATAGATAGGTGACCACTTTAATACACAGGTTTTGACTGCATTTGGATGTATGGGGGAGGGAGGTGTAGTGGGTGTTTCACATGGAACTTGGTCATATTGAAATTGAATAGGAAAGCTTGTGGGTAGACACAACACTGGAGTGACTGGTTATATGCCAATATTATATTTATGTGAGGAAGTCATACCTCATACTGTGATGCACTGAAGACAGTATGACTGTGTTGATGCATTCATATCTTTGGCCCAAACTAGAATGCATTTTGAACTAGTTGCTCATGGTTTGTGTTGAGCGGAAAATACCCTCACTCTTGATGAAGTTGAAAAAAGATAATGATATGAGGAAAACAAGGAATCTGTTTGTTGAATCAAAGCTGACCTCATTAGTTGTCATGCTGAATTTCTGCACAAGCAGATATAAAGCTGAATGTTTTCTTCGTCATAGACCAATGGACAGTTGGGAAAAGTTTTCCAATGAAGACTTGTTTTTTTGAGGTCATAAGTTTGACCTTAGCTACTTGATTACACATATTATGAAGTGCCTGTCTGGCATCCTTTAGTCCATCATCTGGAAAAAACAAACAACTGCTGCTGTATGAAATTAATGGTACACTGTGCATACTGTACATGGGAGAGACTGAGAAATGTAGACTTTGTGCAACCTTTGTAGTAACGTCAATGCATGATATTACAGTGATGTGTGCAGAGATCATTTTTGTTTAAGCAATGTTAACTATTTTAGTTCTTTCTATTTTGCCTTTTTCTCCCCCCCCCCCCCCCCCAATTTATTACAGGGTTCAGTGGTGACCAGTGAAGACTCGGATTCCTTGCATGAAGAATCAGAAATAGACTGAGGGGTTAGAAGAAACGACGCCATGGAGTCATCCAGGGAGACCAGGAGATTGGTTGTCAAGGAGACAGGAGTCTAACAGTGACACGCCCTTTGCACATGATTTTTACGAGCACCATCACCATCGTCATCATCATCATCATCATCTTCATCATCACCATCATCATCATCATAGATACCACTGCCACCTGTGAACTTCACCTCAAGATGTCAAGCGATGTGCAGCCTGTGGTTGCCTGGCAACGGAGCAGGACTGTGGACAGTGCAACCGACTTCATGTGTATCCACCCACAATGCAAAATGGCTCCCCTGCAAATGTCCAAATGATGGCAATCAAAACTCCAGATCAGCTTAAAGCTGTTGTACCTGCTACAAAGAGTTTAAAGATATTTGTCCATAGCCTCTTTAAGTGAACCATTTACCAGAGATGACCACAATTTGGGTTTTATTTTCCACATTGCATGTTATAATCACTATTTTAAAGCTCTTCACATGCTGTAAGTAAAGCTCGTATATCTGTCATTAAAAGAAATCCTTCCACCTTTATATACGTGCATACATGTAAAGATGCAGTAATCATGGGTACTAGTAATAATGATCAGAATTCATTCCGAGAGAGCATTGTGTTGAATTCTATTGAACTGTATGATGAAAATGTCACAAGTTCCACCCAAAGTACTCACGCACAAGTAAGAGATAATATATATGTTTTGTTAGCATTGTTGGTGATCCTGTATACCTTGGTCAGTGTATTTTTTATTTTCTAAATCATGACACCTGTACATGAAAGTAAGAAAGTACATGTAGAAGTTAAAAGTCAGAGGATTTGTAGTAGAGGCTTGATGCACTTCATATCCTGTGAAAAGCATCAGTTATCAGCGGTTTAGTTACTTGAGCATGCAGTTTGTTACTTATCCTGTTCACACTTAAAATTCTTTAGCTGTTTGGTATATTTGCGCACACAGTTTACCCAAACAGCTATTCACAAGAAATTTCATGATGACTGGGAATATTTTGATATTTTCTTCTGTTCTCCCAGTATCACGCAGGAAGAATGTATCTGCAAGAATGTTGTATATTTTAAGGGGGGCTATGAACCTGTTCTATACCAGAACCGGAGGTGCCCTTTAATAGTTCGATTCACCGTATCGAGATTTATCAAACTGAAATGCAGGACTCTTCTTGAAGAACAGTAGAGCTGTTCATTACAAGGAAGATATTGATGTGGTTTCTTGCTTTTTGGCCTTATCTGTGTTTCCTTATTTCACAGTTTGACAACTCAGTTCAACTTGTTTCACTTCTCTCCCCCCCCCCCCCCCCAACCCTCTCCTTTCTGTCATATTTACAAGTGCATTTTTTACGCCTCTTCACGGCAGTTGAAGTGCTATCTTATCTTCGCATCTGCATGGTGCTGTATTTCATATTGTTTTTATACTTTTGAACTGTTCTGCGACTACACCGTGTCATAAACAGACTCTTAGTATCGTTTTGACTGAATGCTGCAGTGGTGTGTTGAGAATACATGGCCTTCCTTTCTGTTACTCTTTTTAACCGTTTTCTTCGCTCGCTCAAATTTTTCTTGATTCACACAAAGTGTGGGCAGCGTGGGCCTTTCACAGTTGGTCATGACTCGGTAGGAGGCAAGGGGTAGAGTGGATGTAAAGAAGAACAGCCTCAACAAGATGTGTTGTATATCTGAGATACTTAACACGTTGCCAGTCATCCGATAATAGCTGTGCCAGATTTACATGTTTTAGAATTCAAATTGCACACACTATTAAGATCTGTACAGTTTTATTCATTTGTCTATTTATTTATCTATTTAATATTTCTGCGCAGCACACGTGATGTGTAAGCATGGCAAAACTCTTTCCCTCTCTGATGTTTCATACGCCTCACTTTGATGGATTTTAAAGACAGCAAAACAATGGTGAAAAATGAAGTTATGACATAAGTTCTACAAGTCAAAGCATACTTGAGCACGTCACTAGCTGTCGTATTGAAAGATTGGTGTTGGCTTTGTGCTCTTGAATGAAAGAAACACTTTTCCTTGTCTTCCACTGAAAGGTAAATCTTCCACAGAAAATTCAGAACCTCACTGTTCTCAAATGACAGCTAGTATCTCGAAGTGGAAGCTGTTCACAGCAACTTAAGATCACCCATTTTAAGTGTGTTGTTATCCCACAATCCTGTTTAATAGCAAAGCAAAGAGAACCCCCATGAGGTAGTAAGTCTGACAGAACCTTTTAGAGATTGCAATTTGTGATATAAGGATTTTCCAGTCCCTCTGAAAGATATTGTTGTGGAAGCTTGTCAGCCCCCTGGGTCAAAAGGGCCAAAATAATGCACCTGTGCTCTTCTTGTGGCAAGAACGTACAATGTATATCTACATCACTGACTGACGTGTAGGCCTTGAATAAATCTGACCAACAAAGCAGTTCTGCACATATTAACATGTCTACAAGAGTTATCCATCTTTTTTTTCTTTTTTGATCGGGTAAAGTAAGAGTTTTGTGTACCTATCAAAAGGAAAACACAAGTAGTGGGTTTAGACAGAGATTTGAAGCGAGATTCTTTGTCGTTTTTGCTTGTCTCGTTCACTTGTCACAAGATACTTTGAGGGTTATTCAGGAAGTTTGCGACAGAGTCAAAACTTAGTGTCGACATGGATTCAAATCTTATCGTCGTCATAGTGATGATGACGACTTCCCATTTCGTAAACGGCTGTTTGTTTGGCTGTTTTGATGTAAGCAGTCAATGGCTGCTGGTTGGATATTTACCTTGGCACTTAAAACTTGCGATAAAAAGAAGAGGGCGCTTTCAGAAAGTAAGCTGGGCTGTGGAAAATGTATTCTTTAATTCTGTTGGTGATGGATGATATTGTCGTTACACACACAGCCAAGCTGTATCTAATATACGCCAGATTTTCATTTCCATGGCAACATGTGTAGCACATGTTGGATATGATTTGCTTGTGGACATGCTCAATGATAAAGGAATGTTATCATTTTCAGCATCTGTCTTGTACAATGTATATAATATGAATCTTCTATCTGCGATATTTCGTGTTCTCTCAGTTGAAGTCTGACTGTAGTTTTATTATGGGGATACAAATTTCTGCGGCTGGCTCAATTTTTTGGAAAAACAAATGATGGAAAATCTTGTTGATGCATTAACCATCGTGTGATGTCAGTCATCGTCAGAGTAAACTATACTATGTCTTTCTTGAGTGTTTCTGAGTTTGTACTTAAAAAAGAGATACGTGTCGATATCGTTGTATGCCTGATGATATGATAAGTGCATGTTGTAATCAATGAGTGATTGAACGTCCATTGTTGTTCATTCCACTTCATTTCCTGCAATGTAGCTGTAAGTCACCTTGTGCAAGTGAAGAACTATTCAGAATGATGCCACAATGCAATTGGGAATTGATTATGTGTGTGAGTACTGTGTAATCTACAACGGGGAGTCGGAATGTTGCATATCAGTGAGTGGTATGTTAATGTACTCGGGATAAATGTTCATTTACTAAAAGAAAGCAACAGTGTCCATTTCAGTACCATTTGTATGACATCTTTGGCTTATCCCCATCTTGTTTCTGGAAAATTTCTGCATTAGGGGCCCACAGCGATGTATCTGTTCCCATGGCTTTACAACTCTTGCATTGCAACTGCTCAAGAAGTAAAGTTGGTTAGACATTTGACATTTGTCCACACTCCACATGCAACAATTTGCATCTTAAAGATACATATCAACAAGGGGTGAGAGCATTTTGAAAGACTGCAAATGATTATAAAGAAGAATTACCATGTAAAATATATGAGCCTGATCTGTATCCTTATTTTATTCGCCTACTTTTGGAGATCTGCCCATTTTGTTGTTGTTGTTGTTGCAGATAATGATATCTTTTTTTAAAGCAACCAGGATTTTGTAGGAGTTAGGCTTTGTGTGAAGGAAAGGAAAAGAAATGAAAGCAGATGAAATATGCGCAATAATGTTTGAAGTATTCTTGATGGGGAGTGTTAGAACAGGAAGTGAAAAGGAGATGTTGGAGCTAGACTTTTGTCTCACATGTATTCAAATTGCAAACTGGAGCCAGCTTAAAAATGTGCAAAAAAACAAACAAACCAAAAACACAATGCACAAGCAGACATACACAGTACTCGACTAAAGTATATTCAAATTTTTTCAGCTTGCATGTTATTACCTGCCTTGTATTACTTCTTTCATGGCAAGACTCACTGTCAACCCCTGGGCTCTGTCAGTCATTTCACAGACATCTTTTTAACCCTTTCACCACCATGTGCAACCTGCTCGTTAACGATGTTAAAACCACATTGATGGTTGTTAGTGGGTTAAGGATGATCTATGTAGCAGGGAGCATGACAGGGCAATTCTGACCAGTCTCTGTGCATGAAGACAGAACTTCACAAAATTACCTCTGGGTTAGCTTCTACTTCTCCCTGTGTGAAGTTATAATTCCAGTGCCTAGTGGGTAATCTGGGGGTATCTGGGGTAATCTGTTCAGTAATATCAGGGAGGTGAGGCAAAATATCTACTTGTTTCATACTCACCTGCAAAGTGCTTTTTTTTCTTTTTTTCTTTTCTCCTTTTTGAAAAATCCAATCCACTACCTTTGCTTGACTCCTTCTGTTTGTAGTGCTTTGCAATCATACTTTATGCAGGGAAATCCAGTTTGATATCGTCAGATGGCAGCAATAAAGTGGAAAGTTTATATTGCACAAGTAGTTTAGATGATGTATTGATTACAGCGAAATTGTTGTGTGATCTTGCGCTTCATTGCTTGAGGCAAACATTACCCCATTGTAAGTATGAGGATAATCAGAGTGGAGTTTTAGTTACTCCACCCCCCCCCCCCCCCCCACCACTATCTGATCTATTTTGTCATTTTAAAGTTTGACTGTGTACAAGTCATGATTTGGTGGGTTTGAAGTAACTGTGCCGGAGAGAAAGAAATACATATCATGCATAAGTGTATTGTCTTATGAATGTAACTTCAAATCGTACAAATACTTTATGATGAAAATGGCAAGTTTTTTTTCTGTGTTTGGATGAAATGTCTTTTACGGTCCCTCGTTTCTGCAGAAGACTACAACTGCATACGGTTTCTTGAAATGCACAGTGGCAATGTAGGCGTATCTGATAACTCTGGAAGCAAAGAAAATGAATCTTTTACGCAATCATCTTTGAACGATGTCTACATAATGTCAGGGTTAGTTGAAGATAAACTGAAAGACTTCAAATGAGAATGAGAGGAAAATTCAGGGAACATTTTAAAGCTTTGAATGCAAAACTTGATTGGAAAGTAGCTAGATGTGTATTCTAACATATACTCTTCTGACTTTTCTCTATCTTAATACAAGTAGCCAGCTTCTGTAGAAATCAAGAGGGACTAGAGAATGGGGGTTGCTGTCTTAAAGCTACAGCTGTCATGTCAGCAGTTCAGATGAAATGTTCACTTCATGCAAAACATGTTCGCAGATTCAAAGTGTTGTATCAGTGATTGCTAGCCGTCAGTAATAATCACCTTGGTTTTAGTTGTAGGTAGCATATTCTTAGTCTCGTTTGAGTAATTCTATAATCATTTTGAAGTCATTGTCCTGCTTGTTTTTTTGGTTTTTTTGTATGCTTGACTTTCCACTATTTGTTTAAAAGTTGAGTCAGAATTCTCTCCACTTAATGCCTGTAAGTGTGCTAGACTTCGATTTTTATGCTTCATATACTAATTTTGATGTAGAATACAAATGATTTCTTTCAGCTGGTCTGAAATGCTACATAATTATTTTTGTTCCCGTTTTACCCATTAGTACTGATAGTCAAGATGGAAATGGAAGATGTTGATTATGGTATTTAATCTTGTCATTGTGTTTGGTGATGTTCGAATTTAGAGAGTTGGTGATTACAAAGTCACTTTTATTACTTTATTCTGAAATAATGTGAATATGTTTTGTATTCTGAAATTTTGTGTACTTACCTCTGATCACATCACATAATTATTATCAACAATATTGTACCCAATGGTTGTCCAGTACCATTTAATACAACACAGTTCAGGAGGCATGGGCCAGTCGTTATGCAAATGATGTCACGTCAGCAATTTTCCCTCATTTACCTTGATGGGTCTCAGTTTGTCATGCATTCAAGGCTGTGCAATTACATTAAAAGAAAGTCAGTGAACGTGAGTGAGTGAGTGTGTGTGCTAAATGTGTTATATTCTATTGTTTTCCCTACACAGGGATAAGGAGCTGAACTGCTGGGCACCTTTTCCTGTTCCTTTATAGTTTCCTAAAATCATACTTATTTTGACAACGACAAACAAAGCCTTTTATGTCCAACTATGTTTTGTCATCTCCTGCTGAATTTATGTAATACCAGAGGTATGTTTGTACAAATAGAAAAAAAAAGAGAAAAATCCAAGCAGATGTCTCATCCAATCACATCATGGGGCACAATGCCCTTTATGCCCTTACTGAATGATAGATGTTTATTGTCACTCAGGAGAAGCAGAAGGTCATTAATCGTGCTTCTCAAGCGGTTTATACTAAAGAGGCCTATTTGCCCTAACCGGGGAATTCACTTTTAAAACTCAGTCGTGGTGTCATAGAATACTTGTAAGTACTGCATGGCATGAATGTTGTCTGTGTTGTGTCAACACTGTGGGGCAGATGCTGTTCTTTCCCACTGTGTTCATCTGTCCGTTAAGTACAATTTATTGAAATTATATGATGGATGTATTTAAATGATTTTAGAGTACTTACAAGGAAAAAAAATGAGAGCAACAAAGAAGAGGGAGAAGAAACAGCCACTAGTATTTATTCCTGTATTTGACAAAGAATAATGTGATCGGTACTTTTGTAGTAGATGATTATCAAAATAAAATTATTGAAGACTTCAAATGAGAGAATGTGTAGTTGTTTTCATATGTACGGTAGTAAGTACTGTATATTTTGATATGGAAATGCGTGCTTGGTACTTCTGCTGTTGTAGTGATACCACATAATATGCTCAGGTCGTTGAACAGATAGCCTAGGTGGACAATTCAATGTTCTTTGTGCCATTACAACTACTGTACTTTGCCTTGTGCACATGACCGCACTGTTTTTGTTTTTGCTTTGTGTGTGTGTGTGTGTGTGTATCTTTCAACATTTATCTTGCAAAGGGTCGAGTATGATGTGGTGCCACCAATGAACATACAATTATATCAATATCTGGTGTGATGTTTTCACAGTGAGGCATATAATATTTCATGAACGTTACACTGTTGCACACATAAAGAAAGTAAGAAAGTAAGGTATGTGTGTGTGTATGTGAGTGTGTGTATGTGACCTTTGACAAGAAGGATGGTGGGTATTTAAAGAGGAAACCCAGTCCAAATATAAGTTAGTCTGATAAAAAGAAATAAAATCTTACGAGTTCAATGGTACAGATTTGACTGAAATCGGATGAAAAATAAGGAAGTTATGACATATTGAAGTTTTGCTCATTTCTCCAAAACAGTTCTTGTACAGTGGATATGAATATGCAAATGAGTGAGATAACCATGTCATACCCTCACAATTTTCCATTTATGCATTGTGTACAAAAAAAAAAGTCAATGTTTCTGTCATTGAATTCTGAAACATGATGTTATTCTTGGTTGAACAACTTCAGAATATTGATCACTGATTTACAAGGATTTGAGCTTCGGGCATAATTGCGTTTGAATAAAAAACTGGAAATTTCAAAATTTTATGTACAAACCACTAGTACAATGTGTATATGGTAAGTTGTGAGGGAATGACATGCTCACTTTGCTAGTTGCATATTCATATTGACGGTTCAGGAAGTGTCCCCCAAAAATTGCAAAACTTCCAAATGTCATAACTTCCTTATTTTTCATCTGATTTGATCAAATTTATGCTGTTGAAGATGTAATATTTTATGCTTTCCTATTAGACTAAGTTATATTTGGACTTTAATTGTGGTACAGGTTTATTTTTGTAATGGGGGATCAGATTTTTAATTTTTGCAAGATAATTAGAGATTACTCATGAAATATGAAAGAGCATACAATTCTATGAGGATTTCAAAGTTTATTTGATGAAAATTGGTTTTAGAATGTGTAAGATATCCAAAAACAAAGCAAAACAAAGTGGTCCAAATAAAACGGGATCCCACCTTTAATTGGGATCTCCATTGATATCCCGGCCATTTCAATACCAATTTTCACCAAATAAACTTCTAATTCCTCTTAGAATCGTCAGCTCTTTCGTATTTCATAAGAGGTTTCTCATAACTAGTATGTCACAAAAAAAAAGTTGGAAACCTGAAGCCCCATCTCAACCAAAACTACATCATCCCTTTATAAAGGTTAATTAATGCCAGTGACAAATGCCTTACGTGATGACAGCTCTAAATTGATAAGGATGTATGCAGTGTGAGTGAAATCTTATCGCTTTGAGAAGATATACGTAGAAGTAATCATCCCCCTTATTTCGACGTCTATCTGGTATCCGTTTCTTTCACACACACACACACACACACACACACACACACACACACACACAAGCACAGGCACATACACGCACACCCACACACGCTTTTTGTCGCTTTCTCCTCGCCTTGTTCTACCCATCAATATCTCGTTACATTTATCCTTCCACCTACTTTCATCTATTATATTTCATCGACACAACGGGGTTATTTTTGTATTCTTTCCACCGTTGTAACAGAACACAGTCCTTTGCCACCGTGCCACTCAAGAACAGCAGCAGCAGCAACAACAGCACTTGCAACAACAACAACTACTACTACTACTATACTACTACTACTACTACCACTATTACTACTACTACTACTACTACTACTACTACTACTATACTACTACTACTACTACTGCTACTACTACTACTACTACTACTACTACTACTGCTACTACTACTACTACTACTACTACTACTACTACTACTACTACTACTACTACTATAAAAACAAAAATGAAACAAAAAGCCCAATCACGGTTATGTGCATTGGATGAAATGCATCATCAGAACAGAATAATGTCAAGTTATATGACTATCATGACAACATCTGAGCACTTGTGGACATTCACATTATGTGCTATGCATTTATTATAAGCTTTGTTAAATATTATCATGAAATGGACTTTAGAATCTGCAATTTGTTTGGTCAATTATAACCTATATTGATTTTTATTGATCCACACTGAACCATGCGTCCGGTAAAATCCGAATGCATGGCTCAGGCCTTATTATGTTGTAGGTGTACCAGACGCTTGATTGGGGGGGGGGGGGGGGGAATATATATATATTTCGTGAATTTACGGGCCCATTTTATTAAATGAATGATGCACAGGCCTATTTCGTGGATAGGCCAAAATTGGATGCTCTCGTTTATTTTTTAGAATAGTCTATAAAAACCATCTCCTGCTGTCGTGGAGTTTCAAAGTTAAACTCGCACATCCAATTCTCACCGATCCACTCTGTCCTGTGCATCATTTTGTGTATTATCATTATCATCCATGCTTTGTAGAGACTTCTGGAGTCCAGCTGACGAGGCAAAATGCGTTTTGGATCAAACAAACAAAGTGAATGAATAAACAGAAGAAAATAAAACACAGTCAACGTTCACGAAGGAAGTCACAACATATCAACCAATACAAAACAAATCAATTGTCATAAATTGATGTATCTTCATTATCAACAGATCATTTAATGATCATGACACTATAAGTCCAAAAGTGTACAAATGAAATATCCTTGAGTGATTGCCTTGCAATGATTGTCAATGTCTTAGTTTAAAGCAAAAGTTTGGCTTCAGTACGTTTATAGATCTCAACAGTACATCTTACCCGGTACAATGCTCTGCATACAATGTATAGGCCTACTACATCAGCCATACGAAGGTAATTAATATACGTGTTGTAAATGAGTTGCATAACACAGATTCCGGTAGGTTACATGACGGACGAACCGGACGATGTTAGTGATATTGCAAAATAATGATTGTGCTTTTCATGAATCGATTAACATAAAAAAAAGTGATGTAGCACGTCATCAAACAAAACAGAAGAAGAAAAACCCCAGTCCAAACAAATGTATTGTATATAGAGGGAGTACTTCCTTATACACGCGTAATATTCATATTCCGATGGCGATCCGCCGTTCCAATCATCGGTTTTCATTATATTATTTATTTGCTTGTTGTTTGTTTGCATGCTTCTTTCTTTCTTTATGTATGGGATGATGTATGTATGTGTGTGTGTATGTATGTATGTATGTATATATGTATATGTCATGCATATGTGTGTGTGTGGGGGGGGGGTATGCCATGGCATTCTGTGGAGAGAGCAACTAACGGCAGTGTTTTGAACAACATTAAAGAATATTGAAAAATAATAACAATTCGCCAACTACACGTGATTGCAAGACCATCATGGATGACAATTAAGTCATCACAACGTTTTCTTTGAATACGTAACAAGTTTAGACAACTTTGTTATAAACGTTATACTTTATGCCCTTATCTCTTATCTTTGATAAGCCTTTAACGGTAAAGAAATGAATAATATTGTGCGGATATGTCATACGAGAAAGAGATAATTTCATTATACAATAATTAATCATTTTATCATACATTGATATTCATCATTGACATGATCGTGAAAGCATTACTCAAAATTGGACACAGAAAGAGTTCCCACCGTGACAATAATAACAACATTTTCATCTTAAATAATATACATATTCTGAACCAGTTAAAAGGTAGTCTTAAAAAGTACAATTTCAGAAGCACAACAATGATCACCCTTTTGGTCAAACTCTGATTAAAAGTGAGGAAGTTATGAATCCTTAAAATTCGCTGTGTTTTGCGGAACAATATTGAACAGTACGTTGACTTGAATTTTCCAAATGAGTGAGCAGGTAATGGCATAACCAAATCATCTACAGATTGTGTACCAAAATGACGAAATTTCAACTTTTCTGCTATAAAAGTGTAAAACAGTATATGTATTCCTGGCTGAATGATAATTCATAATTATAATCAGTCAGATACATTAGGATTTGACGCTTGAACGCAATTACGTTTGAAAAAAAAATAGCAAAAAATGGAAATTTCAAGATTTTATGCAAACCTGTAATGGCAGGTTGTGAGGTGCTGCTCATCAACTCACTATTTGCAAATTCTTACTGGCTGTTTATGAGCTGCGCTATTTTTTGAAAATTATCCAAACTTCACAATTTCATAATTTTCTCAAGTTTTATCCCATTTTAATCAAAGTTTTACTGTTGTACTTGTGAAATGTTACACTTTCTTTTCGAGCTAACTATTTGCTAGTTTAGAATTGTCTTTTAACAGCGAGTAATGATAAAGCAGAACAATGTTGTGCATTCGTACAAAAATAAGGCATTATACAAAATTGTACTTTATAATGACCACCAACGAGGTGCAGTAATGCGTAGAAATGATTGGCGAATGATAAAGTCGATTACACAGATATTGCACGACATAAACAACGCATTACAGACTACATAATATTTCCCTGCCCATAACATTATCGTGAATTTCATTAAAGTCGTGTTAACGCATTATACCCTGCAAAAGGCAAGTACATATATAGTACACTATAAAAACATCGGTGTTAGATTTAACACCACGGGTGTTAAATCTAACACCGATCAAACTTCAATAAAGGACCACACCCACAGGTGTTGAAAATGCACTGTGATGGTGTTGAAAAGTGTTCACCTGACACTTCGTGGTGTTAATTTGACACTGTACTGGTGTTAATTAAAGAATGACACCACATGGTGTTGATTTGATATTTGTTGGTGTTAATATCAGTGGTTTATCACCCGTCCAGCTTCAATAAGAGACCACACCAGCTGGTGTTACTTTGGTGTAAATTTATTTTCACATTTTTTCAAAAATCTAGTATTTTAATGTAAAATTCTTGATCGTCTTGTTTAAATTAAAAATCAACAAGAAGTGCAGTTACTAAGAAACTCTTCAAAAAACAGTTTAAAATTTGGAAATGACACCCGGAGGTGTTAATTTAACACCACAAATGAGCATCGAAAATTTAACACCAGCTCGGTGTTCACTATTTAACACCGGACTTTTTGCAGTGTATGAGGTGTGATGGGAAGAGAAACGAATAAAGCATCTACACTTTAACATCAAATGACGTTTACGGAGAAAGCGCGTCACACTCTCTATTCTATAGTTCGTTTATTTACTTTTATCTACCATTTTTGTGCCATTATAATTGTTTCATTCATCGATTTATTACTTGTTATTTATTCATTCGTCTTTACTTATGAACCATATTGGCCATATATGATTTCAATAAACACTTGGTCTTGGACAGTTTATTTGCAGTTTTATCCAAATTCAAACTTATTCAAAAGCTCAGTCTCAAGGCAAGCACATCTCTCGAGTTTTGTCTGCAGTGTACAGCTGTTTGGGGTTTTTTTTTTTTGAGCTGTTTAAAGGAACATTTCGAAACCGTCAATTTAATTCGTTTTACCAGACTGAAACAAATTCGCTTTCCATCCAACCTGCAATAAAGGGTTTTCTCGAGCCCTCTATTATTAGTGTGAATCAAAAAAAAAATCGACTTCCCAATAGCTCACTATTTCAAAACTACAGTCTCAATTTCTCTCAGTCTCAGTTTTCTATATATAAAAAGTTCAACGTTACTAGGTCTGGAAACGATGAATTATTCTTGACATGAACTGATATGAGACGCAACGGATAAAAGCCTTCGTTGCAAAATCTCCCTAAATTTTGGCGGGAAAGACGGTAAGTATTCGTACAGTGGCTCTTCCGAGTTTAGAGCAGCCTGGAGCAAATCCCAGCCACTGTTCTCAGACGATAATACAGTATGTAATCCACGAACCGTTTGAAGGCGAAACACACACACAGAATTCAGTACCTGGTCGAGATAATGGCCATATCGAGAGAGCATACGATAGCCGTGCAACATTCCCGACTCATTGTCCAAAAATGTCAATCGATTACTGGAGACTGAGTATTCGACATTATGCACGGGCTGCTCAAGCATGTGCTTGTTCCACTGCAGGTTTACCAGCGAATTAATGGTGCGGTCTAAATTGGCGGTCACATAGTCAAAAACTACGAGATCTGACCACTGGGCTAATTTAGTTAAGTGGTCTCGATTGTCCTTCTGGTCAAACTCGGATGAATGCTCCTCCAGTTGGACTGGTCCAAAGGTTTGGTTCGGCGCTCGCAGTTCTAATGGCATATAGGCAGGTTCAAGGTCCGAAACCCATTTTGTCGCTACGATGATTTTTTGGTCTTCCCATCCGGCCCTGCTTGCATTTTGTCTAACCATTTCCCACTGATCGTTTTCTTTGGAAAACCTCAGCAGCACTGCAAGGGGAAGATTGTCGATGCTTAGAAGACGTGAAAGATGAAAAGACAAGATCTCGCCCTGTATCTGATCGAAATTCTGTCGGTAACGACAACACAACTTGTCACCATTGTCTAAAATAGCCAGACGATTTTTGCCGCGCCCACACCCGGGCAAAAGCTGGCGTATTTGGCGCCCCCTGACGTCAAAGCTCCAGGCTGATACCTCACTGTCGGACACTTTGTCGGGAAGTAGATTTTCGACATAATCTCCCCATAATATTCTCCTTTGAAATGATATATCATCGGGAGTGGTTTTGTCTGTAAACTGAGCCAGTGCATCACTCATTCTCCCACCCCACCCCTGATTTGCATGATCATCGCTGATGCGTTTCCCCAAATCTCTCTCATCCTTTAGTTTTGAGTCCATCTCTGCTGTTGATGAAGTGTTGCGTGCATTCGTTCCCGCCTCGTGTAGCATTACACCATCACCTCCTTCGCGCAGTTTGCCAATCACGGTGTCACTTGTGCGCCGTGTTTGCTCTCCATCAAAAAGCTGATTAACCTCCGCCGACGAATTAGTTTCGAATTTTGTGAAATTCGATTTTGGCGCTCCCGCTTTGGTAGCATTTGCGGAATGCCCCGTCAGATTTCGGGATTGGATCCCTTTTCTGCTAGATTGAAGGGTATTTCCATCTCCCTTGTCGTGTACGAGTGGATCACGTTTCGTCTCCCCAAATGCTGATCCATCACCGGGCACGGCCCGCTGACTATTGGACGCCACGTCTGGTTGCGTTCTGTCGGTGACTCGTACCGGCGACTGATGGCCCCTGCCGTCGCTCTCCTCTGCTGACGGGGAGTCAATGTTATTTGATTTGAGACGGGGAGGTGGAACCGCATCTACCATCGTTCGAGGCTGTCTAGAATTAAGTGAATATGATCCTCCTATCAATTCCCCATCTTGCGGTGACACTGAACTCACGCCCACAGCGTCAGAAAGCTGACGCAGAGTGTGCGAGCTGTGGCTAGAAACAAAGCTAAGTTGAAGGGTGGCGTACACTACGACGGCCACAACAAATGCGCTCAGGTATCGGAAACCCGCCATTCTAGAGTGCATTCTATACCCCGATTTGTGCTAAAGTCAGCGTGTTAGAAGCGCGAAATTACCTTTTTGACAATTTAAGAGCACATCATGTTATCCTGAGAATGCGTATTTCACAATCACGAGAACACATCTTCATGGCCAGTGCTTTAGAATGATAAATCACACTACCAATGAAAGAAGCGACGATCAACTATTACGTCTCATCAAAAAATGTGCCTGACCGATGCAGAACGAGAACATGGGATAATGCCAGTGGAGTCTTAATGGGAATGTAAAATGAGAGAAGCCCCAAAAGGTTTGATGTTTTGCCTTGACAGGATATTCACGTGGTACAAATTACTTCAGGACTGTAGTATTGTCCGATGTGGGGTACACCCATGTCATGGCGATAATTATTGAGATTATGGTGGCGATCAGTCCAGCTTTACCTCCTCTGCAAATCAAATAAATCACGAAAATCAACAAGAGACAAGCTTCGATTTCATCCAAAGCGCGATTGTTGTATTTTTGTTCCCTTGTCCATGGGGCATTGAGTATTTCCTTGCAACGCCGTGAGGCCGACAAGAGATTGAACGCCACTTTTCACCGATTATCCGACAGTAAGCGCTCCGTACGAAGGCAAGAGACTTGCTTATCAAAAAAATAACACATACACAAAAAACAAACTCACTTGTTCATACAATATTTCAGTTCACAAATCCCTGACGGAGCCGCGATGAATGAACCAGGAATCCACACGAAGCCTTTCAGGCGGTACCTCGCTGCAACTCCGGGGGATTAATCGGATGAATAGACGTCCTCTTCGTTAGCACCCGCAGCCGCGACTACGGGGAGAAACACGAGATGAAAACTGCAGAATTCTCACTCCGCTTTCCCTGATTGGCACTGCTTGAAATCCTTCCATCAGTCCGCAGGGCCTTCTTTTTTCCTGAAGAAGAAAATATATAGACGAAATTGTTAAAACGCGATGAAATAATATTTTTCGCCACTGCATGATGTTTCGCACAGTGTGAACCCTACAGGCGCCTTGTACGCTGAACGATAACAAGGCATTATTATACCGCAGTTCTCTCGCGGGAGCTATACTGTGTAAAAAGCATGGTTGGGTGAGAATGCGTTTTTCTATCCTAGTGCTTTCATGCTGATCATTCGTATTCCAGTCGAATTACATTCATTGAGATGAAACATGTCCCTCACTTCACTTCTCTTTCGGTTAACATTAAAGTTGAATTAAATCACATTACATTCAAAATAATGGCTTACCAGTTCCCCGTATTTGCATTATTATGCTCATTCTGAGTGCGCATCTTCATTTCGTTTATTTCATTTCCAACAAATAAAACATTTGAATACACATAATAACGCAACAATATAATGAAAAACAAACAAACGGTGAATTTAGATACAATGTTGTAAATCTTCGGGAAATCATCACCAACCCCCTGTATAGGAAATCGTATAGACCCGATTGAAAATATCGATTTGGGGGATTTGCATCGTTGATACGTCTTTATCGATATTCATCAATACACTTATTACAACAAGACCCTTTGTTTCCGTTCGTGTCTTGCATAAGTTTAATAACCAATTCAGTCGTGTCTACTCACTCTGATTTTATCGTCTGTAATACTTAAATCAAATGACTTTCATGGAAAACACACAGCTCTATAAATTTAATATGTATTTACTTCATTTCGTAATTCATTAATTTCTTAGCAAATATTAGTGATGATTATGTTGATTTCGTCATCGATCCACATTGTCGACTGGATTATGACCTGTATAGAGGCCTGCTGAATCTTAATTTCTTTCAAAATCAAATGTAGTATCGTCATGTTAACTGGTTAACGTTTTCGGTCGTCGATTCAAAACAGATAAGCAAACTGTTTAACATACATATGGTAAACAAAACGATGACCAACATCGCATGAAAAAAAAAGTGATCCCGCTGTTAGATATGCCGTTTCTCTGTATCACACCACAAAAGTATTGAGTTGTTTTACTGAACACACAAGGACATAATGTTAATGTGGGACATATGAACCGTGAACACGCAAAACAAACGGCGTGGTAATGCTTCTATTTACATCGCTGTGAATTGACAATGAGAAACTCCTCCACGCGATTCACTCTGCATTTTTAAAATTTAGCACCACTCGATGTTTTTTTTTTCTTCCTTTTCCTCTTCTGTTTCCAAAATATGCATTTTGTGCGAAGTAAGGAATAAGTTCAACGACCGCGTTGCCTGCGAACTTTCCGTGGATGGGGTTTGAATTTCTCGGTCGATCTTTATAAAATGCTCTCCGTCCACATGAATCACCGCGTGGAAAGCACGTAAATCAAACTTACAGATTATCACTCCACGAGTGATGCGGCTCTCCAAGGACCCAAAGTCCCGCAACACTCATGCCGTATTGCTTACGGACGAATTTCTGCGTCTTTTACTGTTGTTATTCCGGTTTACTTGTTGCGCGATTCAATTCGATGAAACATAAAAGATACGGGTTGCTTCGCACGATGATATTTGCATTATTATTATTATTATTATTTATTCGACCAGGTAAAGACTATAGGATACATATCATTAACATCACAAACATGAAACAAAAACCAGAATGAACATTACAAAGGATACACTGTACTGTACACGTTACACAATGTGAAAATGAAATGAATGGAGACTACATGAGGGTCAGGGCACACAAAAGTAAATACATTTACTATTGCCCGTAGGCATGTGAACCCACACATGTTGCCCCTAAGAAACATTTAACAATCATTAAAAAAGTATCACTCAACCCCTGATCCCCATCCCTTAACTCCATAATCCTTATCAAACTTCAAAACATAAAAAAACACTATACAATTCCAATATAATCATCCAACCCATGACTTCATTTATAAATATATTCATACATTAATTTCAAAAAACTGAAAAAAATACGTCAACATTAATGTCGAAGATGTTAGCATGCACCGTGCTAAACACCATCACTGAATTACATCTAGTATAGATCATAAATGTGTGAAAAATATGTTTAATAGTCATTTGACATAATATACGATAACAATCAATGACGCAGTCGGTCATTTTGGTTCTTTATGATATGTGACATAGTTTACCAAAATATGTATCGCTCATACAAATTGTTGACTTTTCCTTTTCTTGAGCGTTAGAATCATCGCAAGAGAAGAGTGTGACGGATGAGAGATTGGTATATCAGTGTTTGATTTTGGGCGAATCATTAATGGTCGGAAGAGCCAACATATAATTACAGTCTAGGGCCTATGTTCGAATTTTGTGAAATTCAGTAGGTATCATTAAGTGACAATTGACGCCGGCACAGGTCAGAAATCGGAGACGCTTGCAGGGATGAGAAGTTAATGACATGATTCATTTTCTCGACCCAGTCACACTATAGCGTATAAGTTAGCGTTTGTACACTTAAACCATTTTCTTTTCTAGAGGCGATATTCGGCAAAGCTCAGATACGCTCGAATACGCTTCAATTCTCGGGCAAAATGTGGTTTTCATACGTTCGCATAACGAATGATGAGCGTAATAAATGCTTACCGTATTACTAGCGTAAAAGGTAACGAAGGAAAGCACATGCATAGCGTCCGTCCAACGGATTCTGAACTTACAAAAAGGATGAACAGCGAATCTCCGGCGTATGTAGGGCAGAATACAGTTATTTGACTGTATTCATAAAAGCCTTCTTATCTGTATGCTTTGCTGTTATCAACATATTCAACAAGCTCTTTGTGAATTTTTGCCATCTTCACCAAAGTCTGTTTTATAGTAGCGTTATCAAAAGGAGAACAGATTTTCGATACATTTGGGTGTCTCCAAAAGTACTTCATAAAGGCTTGTTTGCTAGAATTTTACAACGAATATCAAACGTGTTATGAATAGTTTAGTTAGCATCAAAATAATGCGAACTTATCTCGAAGTTTTTGAAAACGTTGGCATTCGATGGCTCAATACGTTCTATAGTACCAAACGCGGCCTTGAAGATGTTTGATTTTTAAGTAATTGCGAGAAGACTAACGAGACTAGACAGTTTTCACTTGTGGTGCTGGTAAGTAGTCTTGATCACAATGGCTGGAAGTCACACAGGTTGTTTAAACCTAGTCCATATTTTATGCAAAGTAGACAGCGTAAATGCGCGTGACACGTCACGTCATGAGGTATGGCGACGTTATTAAAGGAGACGTCCGGATGATTTTTCAGACTTTTACATTTGAACAATTATGAATTACATGTAGTTATACTGAGTACAGAAATCATAGTGATTCGGATGAGGAACACGAATGTTTTCAAAATTTAGAACAAATTGCAATGAACAAGGAAGATGACATGGCGGCCTCGCCATAGAAAGCATGAGTTGGGGCTCAAGGAAGCAGAACGATAGTAGAAGGCATGCATAGATTCTACACAGGTGAACTTTTTAAGCAAGCGGTATTGTAAAGGAATTACACTGTTACATAGCTGAACTATGTGAGGCTCTATGTCACCAACATCGTTCAGTGTAATCTGTTTAATACTTTTCAGAGTATTGGTTTCTCTGCTCAATTACCACAATAATTTCCACAAATCTATACATGTATATGCAGCTGTCGATTTATGTACTACTTGATGTGAAATTTTGAAAATTGCCTAGAATACCCCTTTAGTGCACGCTGAAACGGTATGCACGTTTCGCGCTAATTGTCGTCAATGAAATGAATTCAGACCATAAATATGGACGAGACTTTAACTAACTTTGTAAATTAGGGCAAATGAATCTTAATCCACAGTACTGAGATGCTTAGCACAATGACAGTCATAAGATTTATAAGGAAAGATCGTGTTATATTTCCTGTTAGTTGAGAACATTATGTGGAGCAAAATAAGACGATGCTTGATGTACTTCCTCGTGAAAAACCTGCGTCAGGCAAGAGCATAATAGCGTCGGATTTTTGTTTGACAGACGCAGCCAAGCATTCAGAAACAAGACTTACACAATCGGCAATAGTTGCGTCTAAAAGGAAATAGCTTCTGGACACATAGTTGATTCATGAAATGCTTTGAACACCTGGCCAGGAAATTTCCTGATTGTGAGCAAAACATTTATCAATATCTTTTCATCTCGACTATTTGATCAATTGCCGGCTGCATTTTACAAGAGGGCGTAATAATCATATCATGTGTCAAAAGGTTTAAGTCTTAGGCACTAGCTTTTATTAATTGTAAGGTGAAAAATACTTTTGTATCTGACAAGGTTTTGTGTGGCGCCAGTGCATTTATTGGTCATTGTTCTATTCATTTCCGAGGGTAGAAGCACATTACAGATCAAGGAAATAGATTTCGATAAGAAATGTCCACAAGTCATATAATATGAATGGTTGAGTATGTACGCCTCTAAGATTTACGATCGCATTGAAATGAATTAAACTCGCTGAGGAAACGGGGACCATAGTGCTTCAGACTTTAAACAATTGCTGATTTTATGCTGTGTTGCACTACAACGTTTGCTGAAAAGAATGTGGCAAAATCTGTTTGATGTGAACGTATAGCTCCCTAAGAGGTTTCTATCATAAACCTTGTTTTATTTACAATAGCATCGCCTCTTCCACTGGCGACTCTCATAGTATTACATCAACATACGTTTTGAAGAGCAGAAGGCTTGTCATGCATTTCATGTTCACTCGTTCATCATTCCCCCATATGATATTCCAATGTCTAATACAACCCGGTGATCGTATGACATGAAGCAGTTAGTGTGACTGTATACTAATGTATTCAGTGTTCTCACTTGCAAAATTATGGCATCAGATATCTACAGACACTTCCAACAAGGGAGAACTATCTTATTTCAACATCACTCTGTAAAGAAAATCCCAAAGGATCTTGTCTCTAAAGTCGTGAATACAAATTCTTTTCCGTCTACTGTTTATATTTCTCATGTGAATTTCTATTCAAATCTGGGTGATATGATATCCCGATAAGAAGTAATACTGGTGTGAAAATACATATGTCTTCACTCAGCGTAAAGAAATCTTTATCATAAAATTGTGCACTGGGTGATACAGATATCTAAAGCTACATTAATTTTGAGATTCATGGTTTTGTTTTCCGAATGGGGAATAATACCGTATCAAAGCAAATTGAATACCGTTTGTTACACGTAGGACTTACGCGTCTCTCATGTTAATATTTTGTATTTCTTCGCTCCGTCTCCGTGATTACAGGTTTTTTTGCACAGCCTTTATACAAATTCGGTCATAGAACGACTTCTGTGAGTTCAACGCTTTCAGGTTTATCCCGAGGCACTTTCAGCACTTAACGGAAATTTAATAGTCTTAGCAATGGTAATGGATTCTTCAACATCTGATACAGCGAGTAATGTTTTGTCCCTCAGCACATATTCAGACAGAAAGAACTCTGCTGTCCAGCTCTGGCTTACAACCAAATCCAGATGCTTTACATATCACTTCAGATTTTAGTTAGATGAAAACCACCTCGGAGGCTCACTGGTTTAAGTTTAACCGCGTATAAGATGTATAGTTTTGCACAAACTTATGAGACTTAATTTCCGATAAAATTCTATTTGTTCTACAAGTCGATGAATAGTAAAAAGAGATGGGGGAGGGGGAGATCCCAGGTAAGCATGTTGTTCGGCATAATGGCGTCATAAGAATTTTAAGATGGTCTTCTGGAGGAAATTTCGATATAATCATATCATGGAATCTAGTCATTATCAGAATGTCTAAAACAAATGTTTCAAGTATAAAACGATTTCTCCGATGTCGCCTGAATCGCAGCTAATTTCATGGAATAGAAAAGGAATGTTTGAGTTCTGTTTTTTTCTTAATTTGTCCCCTTCGAAGGCTAGTAAAATGTATCGAAATTCTAGGAGGACGAAGCAACCACAACAAGTAGCGAATGAAACGAACGATCTTGTGTTACAAGTGGTCCTTCAGTCGCTGGTGTATCCTGTCTCGCCGTTACCATGGTAACAAGCCGCGGGAAGTTTAACACCACTTGACCCATTGCTAGACTTGTAAGGACATTTGATATAAACGATTAAACACTTGGTATGGTGTTAAGGGCAAACAACAGTGTTTCTTTTCCTTCATCTGATCATTTGCTCCGACAAATTCACAATTTTTCTCCTCAAGAAGCCATGTTTTCCAAGAGTGGGGGAGACCTTTTAGGTATACGTAATCCCTAACATATAGCATCAGTCGCCACTCAAGGCAACACAATCTACTAGTAATCGCTTTCGGCTTCAATGCCTTTGCTAGAATACTCACAGTATACATGTACTAATATTATTTTCATTGTCATGCATATAGGAGCTGAGCCTATTCTCGCTGTAGCGCGCAAAGTACGATATTTGATATCTGTCGTTAACATATGACTCATTTCGCTTGTTGTATATTTTGTTTTAATAGTAGAGTTTTCATTTGTGTCAGTCTGCAATTGACGAGTTAAATGCAGTGTGAGGAGATAAGGAATGATAGCTCTAAAGGTTATGTTATGGAGAAAGAACTTAACAGCAGGCAAACTTTGACATACAAAATATAATGTGATATATATATATATATATATATATATATATATATCGATAGGCCTATATTATCATAATCATCTGCATCTGTCAAGATTACCTGTAAGACAGAACACAGTGTGAAATCATCTTCACACTGAGTGTTTTAACATTGTGAACACATTGTGAATCATCAATTCTCAGTGTGAAACATAACACTACTATGTGGACTCTCTGTGAAACACAAACTACACCACAGTGTGCAATCACCTATATAGACGATGTTAAAGGGATAGTACAGTATTGGTGGAGATGAGAATTGGACTTTTAACTTTTTGTGAGATACCAAGAAAACACTTATGAAATAGTTCAGAGCATACCACTTTAAGAGGAATTCAAAGTTTATTTGATGAAAATCGGGTTTGGAATGACTGAAACATCAAAAAACAAAGTAAAACAAATGATAAAGTGTGGGTCCCACACTTATTAGAATCACTCTGTTTTGGATATCTCAGCCATTTAAAAACCAATTTTCATCAAATAAACGTTGAATTCCTCATGGAATTACATGCTCTTTCACATTTCATAAAAGGTTTCTCATTATCTCACCAAAAAATGTTAGAAACCTGAAATTAGGTCTCAACCAAAACTATACGATCCCTTTAAATTCGAGCGTTTTCACATACACGTGTAGTCGACTATGTGAACACATTGCGAACTTGCGACTTTGTGTTCTTTCCAGTAGGATATGTATGATTACTGTCCTGCTCTGGTACCTGTTCCAATCCCCCCCCCCCCCCCACACACACACACACTCACACACTATCTTCTTCTTTACACTCATCTTGCAACACAATGATTACATACTTTGATATAAAACTACTACACTGTCTACCAGCGGGAAAGGCAGAACTGACGTTCTCTGAAAAGAGTGTGGTATTTCTCTGATTGATGTACCTTATCTTGATAGAAGTCATTCCGCATGAGCTGTGAAAGAGAGAAAGACGGAGGGGGGAAAGAGAGAAAAAACAACAACATGCAAATGAGGTACACCCCTATCGAAGTAAATGGGTTGGAACGGCTTTTGCATCAGTCTTTCCTCTGTATGATTGATATGCTTTATCATGATAGAAGTTACTCCTTATGAGCTGTAATGACAAAACGTACATGGTAAAAGGTATAAAGGAAAGGGAGATAACAAAAGTCAATAACAAGCACAACAACCTGGAGGGCGTGCGTAACTTGTGTTTAGTTCTATCTCAAGTGGCGTAGATCCTCGCACGGCTGAGTGGGGTGGCAAGAGATAGAGAGAATATTGACACAGATTCATCCTAACGTTGCGCAGAATACGAAATATAGTTACCAGGGGAGAGAACGGGAATTCAGAATACACTGCTAAAACGTAAACTGCAATTCCACACAACATAGTCACGGTGAAGTTTGCCTTCAAAATATAGAGTATATAAAATATACAAAATAATGTTAGATATTTCACAAAACTTGGACCTGCAATAAAAATTCGGGATCTTAAAAAAAGTGCTTTTATCGAAAGTAGTTCTCTGAAAGAGTGTCGGGCAAACAAATTAAAACATTCACAAGCTAGTAATGTTTGAAACTGTATGAGACTTTTGACTGTAAGCCGGTGTAAATAGCTCCTTAGGACCGGTACAATTTTGCCAGTGTATCTTCATTTTGGACACTATATAGCCGTGCAAAAGAGTTTGGGATAGATGTAATCCCTTATCTCTTTGACTGACAATCCACGAAGTACTCCATATACAAAAATCAACATGGCACATGACGAAAACATGCACTAAATGTTCTGCTGTCTGTATATCAATAAACTATTCAATTTTCCCCTATTGTATGACGCGAAAGAAGCAGAGAGGCATTTTCGTGACATGAAATATTCCATGATAAGCAACCTGCCATCCAAACTAAGACCTAAATCTTGGCAAAGTTTTGCTGCATGAATTGTTGTACGATCAAAATCAAGAGACTGTATGGATTTCACTGCCCTAAAACGCGAAGAGATGAGGAGAAATTCTGTTTTGGCACTATTAAAGTTAAACCAACAGCATATTGAATACCAACTATTCTTTTATCGCTTTACTACAGGACACAATCTGGGGGATTACATTCATGACTTCTTAATTTCTTAAAGACGATACAAAAACATCGTATCATCTGCATAAAACATTTTTAACACCGAATGAATCTGTCTGTGTGTCTGTCTTGTCTTGTATGTATATCTATCTGTATGTATGTAGGCCCTATGTGTATGTATGTATGTATGTATGTAGGCCTATGTCTGTCTGTATGTCTCTGTCTCTGTCTTCCCGGGGATAGGGCAAAATCGGAAGTAAGATCTGAGCACTCAGCAGTGACCCATAAACAATTTAATTGCAAATATAATTGTGATTAAGAGGGTTGTTCTTTGAACAAAAACGAGATATGTCGCAGCAAAATCCCTTGATTCTGTGCGAGATATAAAGGAAGGAATGTAAACTGCCTTATTAACGATGCCAGCCATACATTATTTTGCGCAAAATTCTTTGGAGCTCAAAAAGTTTTGGAATCTCATACAGGGCCTAAATAACCCTTAATCATCTGAAAGCGGAAAAATATATATGTTGAGGTCATTGACAAAAAGAGAGGATTATTGTGTGATCTTGTCATCTTGACAGTCGCATTGTGGTCCACGCACTTTATTAAAGGTCATAAAATCGTAAAAGTACTGGAGAACCTTGTGTATGAAATCTCTGGAATATAAAAGATACCCAAAAATATATCTGTTTCTGCTGTATCATAACTGTCACGGTGTATGACTGTGTGCAAAGAGTTCAGTCAATTCATGCTAGGGTTATTATTGCACAATGTGTGTGTATCGGTAATTTTCCCTGGAAGAGCGAGAATTGTCCATGTCAACCTCGCATATGGGATAGAAAATTGGCCTGATCAGAAGGCTCATGTTGCTTGTATGATTATTGCATGAGAGATTTCTGTGTTCTCTCCCAGTGATCTCTCGTCGTTCCCCTCCCCCACTCCGGGCCCAGCTGGCCTCTTACGGCTCGTTAGGACTCCTCGGCAATGTATCATGAGAGAGATAGAACGAGGGGATGGGGGAGGGAAGGGAAAGACAATATAAGAATATCCCGATCAATTTATTAATAATTGTAACTTTGCGGGTGAGTAGTCGCCGCTTGCGAAAATGTTTTTAATGCGTGCTCTGCGGCTCGGCTTCTGATCAATGGTGCTTGTCCGAGTTATCCATTCTGTCGGCTCCTTCTGGAGCCCGGAGGATTAGCGAACAAAACTCGGCTGTCTGCGCAGCGAGGAAGCAGCCAGCACGCAATCTGGCGCATGGCGCGTCCTCGATAGCATGATTCTGTGTGAATGAATCAGAGTGTACTTACATTTGATTTGTAGTATGCATAGATTGCCACCATTACATTATGCACATGTTTCCGCCAAGAAAGACAGCAGTATGAGAGTGGCTCAATAAAAGAAGCTACGATACGGGAAATTTCAGTCATGGAAAATTCCCACAATTTATTTTAACAGAAGGGGCAAATCAAATTAACTTAGAAGCAAATAACGCCTCTCCAAGCGTTAATCGATCGCGGTATCTTGAGCCATAAAACGTCGAATTACACCTAACTATACGAGCGGTTGGATTTTAAAGTTTCGGATTGCTAATCGAACTTCTCTTTCAAGCTTTGATCATCCCTATCATTGTCTCGACAACAAGATAGAGAAATAATTGAGTGGTAATTGCTGCTTAATTGACGCAACTTGGAAATGCAGTCAGAAATATGAGACCTTCTACCTGAGACATTCCCAATTCTAGTGCGAATCATGAGCTGTTTTAAGTGTGAGCAAACATTCTCTTCTTCTCATACTGCAGAAGGACCCAAATTGCTATCAAACAAGGACCGTTTGAGGGTAGTCTCAAAAGCTATAAGGAAAATGAAAGATTTTATCTCAGATCGATCAAGCCGGGATCGAGGTTTACACCGGAAGCTATCTCGACACAAAGCTGACAAGCGCCCTCCACAGAATACATTTAGTAGAATGATAGATACATGGACAAGAGATCAGACAGAGAAGCTACAACACCAGCTGGGAGTCCTGTGCCATAGATATCGTTTTCATGTGAGTTTATTTTACATTGTCATTATATAGTAAAGTAAAGAGTCGATTGTTGAATGGCAGCTGTCATTATAAAATGTAACCCTTGACCTTATCATCTTAGCTAACCTTGTCTATTGTGAGCTCTTCTGTTCAACCTCCTCCCTATGTATATGAAAAACTCAGTTTAGGAAAACAACAAGTGGGTTGCATGGGGATAGATACTGGGCAACGTCTAATGGTGAGTGTTATGTGTCATTGTCATCGAATCACGCACAGCTTTTCTATGTTACATAGTGTATTCCGTGACTACGCATCCTTGACCAAGTGAAGCGGAGATTACCTAGGGTTGGCGTCGAAATTGAGAACACGCAACCCGAACGAGACCAACGTCGACCAAAAATACCTGGTTTCGATGAAGTCTGGCAGCCACATGGAAATATGCAGTGCTCTTGGCCGAGAAAGCGAGAAAACTTGAGAATCACATGAGAATCCATTTTCACTGCTTCCTAGGATTACGATGGATATGAAGTGAAGCTACTCTCTAAAGTCATGTAGGGTTTAACATTTCTTAGGGAGCAGGAGTCTGCATGCTATCATGCAGGTAACGCTAAAAGGCCTTCCGTTTGTGCTTTGAACATCTACATTACACCCATCGATAACAATAATGATAACAAAACTGAAAATGTGTAACAAGTTACTATCAGCATCACATCTGTTATGACTTTTATTGCTGTGTGTGCTATCAGTATTATCTCTACAATGATGATAGCTGTAATTGTGATGATGATGATGATGATGATGATGATGAATATCAGTCTCATTACTCACACATTTTGTTTCCATTCTCATCATTAACATCATCACCAGCTGCGGTGGTGCGGTACTGTAAATGTCGTCTCTATGTCACATAGTTATCACCAAACTCCATCGGGTGGCTACTTTGTTATTTAAAAGGAATCATCTAATTCTTATCTTTCTTTTTTACGTTATCTCCCACCTTTAACCAACTCTGCTCGTCTTTCGTCAGATACAGATAATCACCTGTTACCGAAAACCGAGTCTGTGCATACCTGGAGATCGACTGTCGCCCTGCCACCTCTTCCAATATCTTTGAGTCATGAGAACATGACAGCATTCAAATCGTCACTTTCTTCCACTGAAAACAATGTCAAGACCCACCCCATCCCCCACCCCCCCCCCCATCCCCTATCCCCATCCCCATCCCGAACGATCATAGACCTACTAAAACATGGATGGTCACACGTCATCATCGCATTCCGCATTATTATTCATACTTATACCCCCAGAAAGCTGTAGCCTCAACATCAAGCTCGCGCACTGTTGCTGCATCCATAAATAACGATTCAAGCGTATACAGTGTACTGAATGACACTGCTCGTTCCATGAACTCCATGGCTTTCAGAAGTAGCTTCGCGCCTCTGAAGGTACAACGGCAATGATGAGTTTTTGCACATGCGCAAACTGCAAGTACTTGTTAGCTCATTGTTATCCGAATCTTGATTAATTCAGCTGCATATTTATTTTCCGTTAGCTTGGTTAAGTGAAATGTTTGTAAACGGATCTTTTTCTTTATACAAGGACAAAGTTACACATTGTCCTTCCTACACCTATATTCTTAAATGTCGAATACTTACTTCATTTAAACGATCACTTGTCAATTACAATTGATTTTAATTCTATGGCTCTTTAGGAATCTAACTTCCTCATTATATAGAAACTATCAACATGTTCAATCAGCCATATTCTGAGACTTTCCATACGACGATAATGATTAAGATGAAACAGCATTTATATAGCGCCATTTATCTGTAGAGACATTTAAAGGCGCCCGGCTCCTATGCACAATGTGTCACACATCATTCAAAAAGTTGTAGGAAAAGATAAGTTTTCATAATGTTGACACTTTTGGGGGATGGGGGGGGGGGGGATTATGGCAACATATTTTCCTTCTTTTTCCCCTCCTAGTTATCCAACTGGTCCCCATGGAAGACACCATCAGTTCTAAAATATTGTAACTTAATATGGGTTATCCAGCCGTCTTGTTTTCCATACAAATTTCAACTTTCCACTGTCCTTGTTTATGCTAATCTTTATGTATTTTGGTTGTAACATGGTCAAGCATATCAATCTATATAGCTTTCTCTAGTCACTGTCATCAAATTATTTGAGTATAATTTTGGGCTGTTCTATAGCGTAAACTAAATAAAAAAGAAAAGAAGAAGATAAACCCAACGTCAAAGGATAAACATTTAAAGACATAGAGAAAGAGGTCACAACAATGATATTTTCCTCATCAGACACAACATGGATATTCTGATATTCTGATATTCTGATATTCTGGTGCAAGAGCGTGTATGACTTCACTCACAGAACCCAACAAGACTGAAATGAATATTCCATGAAATATGATTCCAACACAATAACCATACAGTGAAACAACATCCCCAAGTCATTTTCACGTTATAATGCTCTTTTCAGGATCTTCTAAAAAGTTCGAACTAGTTCCATGTAATTCTAACGTCATTCGATATTACATCCTATTTCTGGAAAACGAGAAAGGGTCCAATATTGTCAACGTCAATTTCGATCCAGGTGTATGATGATCATTCAACAATGAGAGGGATAAGTCCACGGTGACAAAAACATTTCTCTATTTTAAGAAGGTAGGCTATACGAAACAAAGGGGGTTACATCACTGACGATCTAAATGAATATTTGAATATCAAAAAGTAAAAAGATATTTGGTTGTATTTGGCTATCATATCTTTTTGTTTCATTATGCACTTCTAACCTCATTTACTTTTAAACACTTTCCATCTTGGTGACATACATTGCTGAAGCATCTTCTGATTGTTTCCAATAACTGCTGATCAAAATAAATTAATGAATACTAGTAATGAAATGAAATGTCGAGAATATTATAGGTTTTCCCCAACCAATTTCGTTACATCTGCATTTGAATTCACGAATATGCCTTCAAACGAATATGCGTTCAAGTTCGAACGGTTTTGATAACACCCTCCTTTCATTGTGCATTTTCATTCTTTGAACATTCAGTTCGTTTTACATCATTCCTTGGAAATTTCATTTCATTCTGTGAGGAAAATTCATTTAATTTAACGACGCGAAGTCGTCATTCAATTTAGCGCCAGCTGGATAGACGTTCAGATTTATCCCAAATATCAAATTCATTTTCATTGGTACATAAATTTGAATCAACATAAACAACCTCTGCAGTCATATGAAATTCTGCGTAATTGACCCATTTTTTATAGTAATTTTCACTCTATTTTCCCTATTGTCAGTAATGTATAATGTATATCTCATTTGAAAAGTTTCATTGTTAATTTTTCATTTTCTTCTTATCTTTAAGTTCATTTGTTCCCTAATCTTTTCTTCTTGTTTCTTTTTCATTCCCTAAGAGTTTTGGCGAATTCTACGTAGTCTTGCTGGTTGTTCATTGCTTCAGCCAACCTATAGCTTTGTCTGTAGTCAAGATATTCACGTACTCTCCTTGGGTTGCCGCCATAGTCGTATGTGAATGAATGTTATGTGTATGAAAATGGAGTAATACGAGCTGATGCTTCGATGATGGTTTGCCGGAGGTTTGAGAAATTTCAAAGTAAGAGAAATTAGTCCCATTTCAAGGGACAGAAAGTTTGCATTATTCGTTGCGTTGTTTTGTATATCATGGTATGGGGTGACAAGACCTTTTATGTCAAAATTTGATGAAAATCACCTGTTTAGATTAATTGCCAGATAATCATTCAAGTGATGTCCTGTCCAAACCCAAACTATCTTATCCCCAAAATGAAGCTATCATGGCATGTCAAAGGAAAAGCAATCTCATTTGTTACAGTGCTTTGGTTGCCATGTTTTTCCTCTCTCATTTTCGAGATACAAGGTCTTGTCGCCTAAACAGCGACGCACGTCGTATACATAGCCATGAAGCATCAGGGTTTTATTACGTTTTACCACAATGTAGACTAGTATTCATTTATCATGTATTTTAGGACATGGAGCATAAAATGTAATGCTTTTGCGTCTTTTTTTTTGTGACAGATGTACTGTGTTGGAACATTTGTCTGTTTCGGTGTTCCAATTACAAAATCATGCGATTGTCGCATTTTGTAGGTTAGATACAAGTCAATGCTGGCGTGCAGACCTTACATGAGCGATGGCGAGGGAGTTTCGGCTTTTACAGCGGGTCGCGTTGTAGATCCTCTTTCACCAACATGTACGAATTTCGTTCGACATGCTGGTAAAGACATTAAAGAATTCATATACATTTTCGGATTTTCAAGATTCCGCAAGATATGAAAAGTAGAATAGTACAGGTGTACTAACTGTCTGTTTTCATGCGTTAGTATCAATATGCTTTTGCGACGCACTTGAGTTAATTTAAAGTGACCAAATAATGACTTTCGAGCTTTGTAAATATAGTACGTTGCCCCGTATAGATATAACTAACATTATTATCTGAACCGTTCGTCACAGTCATGGGAACCTAAAACTTAGTTATGTTCACGTTGACCATTAAATTTGAAACCACGCTACATATTCAAACAATTAGGATCACTTGTGACGTGTAAACGTCGGGAGAGAATTACAGGACATTTATATACATATACCAACTGAACATAGCATGCAATCTTACCTGATTACTTTGTACACAGATGGTCCAGATTTAGCAAGTTTTGCGTCTTAAAGTGATAAGTATTTCTTCAGGATTCGAACACCGTAATCGTTTACGGGATGACAACATCGATAGCTCGTCCTCTGGTCCACTCGCCGCTCATGTTTCCGTCACACAATGACCGTTTCAATTTGGATCTACCGCTTTTTATACCGTTTGGAATTACAGGTGACGACAACATTGCCAAGAATGAATTCCCCCGTAACAGTTTTTGGATTCAATACCGAGAAGTGGTGTGACTATAACAGGAGGGTCATTTGTCCCTCGGCGGGCAGTTAGTGGTCTTCATGTCGATGACCGAGTCGAAATGGTACTGGTCCACTTTCTCACACTGCGCCGTTGGAAGAGCTGACCGTGCGGAGTGGGAGGCGGCCGTGTGCAGCCGGATGTCAAAGCGTACGTGAGTGTCCGCAACCTGCACTCAGGAGCTGGAGGTAAATTAATACGCGTAGAATATACTCGAGTGTGGCCTGGGTATAGTTTGGGATGGTCGTTTTAAAAAGACTATCATCTCTCACGGTTAGGCCTCGTTCGATTAATCTGTGAATGGACTCGACGGACGAACATAACACACTTATGAGAGGGAGAGAGAGAGAGAAAAAAAAGGTTCAATAAAAGGAATTCGATCGAAATCACTTTGGCGCGTCTTGATTTTGCGGGCGTCTTACGAGCTGGGTGACGAGAGTTTACGCAAGTCTGCATGCAATTAAGGGTATCATAGAGTAACAT